>NW_027077407.1:0-75481 GCF_963924675.1 Phocoena phocoena | reverse complement strand
CCCTAAACTGTCCCCGTCCCCGTCCCCTAATCCTAACTCTAACCCTAACCCTAACACTTACCCGAAGCCATACCCTAACCCGTCCCCTTATCCTAACCCGTTCCCTAACACGTACGCTCACCCTAAACCATTGTCGTACCCTAAACTGTGACCTACACCGTCCCCGTCCCCGTCCCCTAACCCTAACCCTAACCCTAAGCCTAACCCTTACCCGAAGCCTTACCCTACCCCGTCCACTAATCCTAATCCATACGCTAACACTAACCCGTACCCTAAAACGTACGCTCACCCTAAACTGTTGTCGTACCCTAACCTCTCCCCTAAACCGTCCCCGTCCCTGTCCCCTAACCCTAAAAATAACCCTAAACCTTACCCGAAGCCTTACCCTAAGCGGTCCCCTAATCCTAACACGTACGCTAACACTAACCCGTAACCTAAAACGTACGCTCACCTTAAACCTTTGTTTTACGCTAACCTGTCCGGTAAACCGTCCCCGTCCCCTAACCCTAACCCTAACCCTAAACGTAATCCTTACCCGAATCCTTACCATAACCCGTCCCCTACTCCTAACCCGTACGATAACACTAACACGTACCCAACACGTATAATCACCCTAAACCGTTGTCGTACCCTAACCTGTCCCCTAAACCTTCCCCATCCCCTAACCCTAACCCTAATCCTAAACCTGAACCTTACCCGAAACCTTACCCTAACCCGTCCCCTAATCCTAACACGTATGCTAACACTAACCCGTACCCTAACACGTACGCTCACCCTAAAACTTTGTCGTACACTAACCTGTCCCTTAAACCGTCCCCATCCGCTAACCCTAACCCTAACCCTAACCCTAAAACTTACCCGAAGCCTTACCCTAACCCGTCACATAATCCTAATCCGTACGCTAACACTAACACATACCCTAACAGGTACGCTCTCCCTAAACTGTTTTCATACCCTAACCTGTCCCCTAAACCGTCCCCATCCCCCAACCCTAACCCTAACCCTAACGCTAACCCTAAGACTTACTCGAAGCCTTACCCTAACCCGTCCCCTAATCCTAACCGGTACGCTAACACTAACCCGTACCCTAACATGTACAATCACCCTAAACCTTTGTCGTACCCTAACCTGTCCCCTAAACCGTCCCCATCCCCTAACCCTAACACTAACCCTAACCCTAACCCTTAACCGAAGTCTTCCCCTAACCCGTCCCCTAATCCTAACCCGTACGTTAACACTAACCCGTACCCTAACATGTACAATCACCCTAAACCTTTTTCGTACCCTAACCTGTCCCCTTAACCGTCCCCGTCCCCTAACCCTAACCCTAAACCTAACCCTTACCCGAAGCCTTACCCTAACCCGTCCCCTAAATCTAACCAGTACGCTAACACTAACCCGTACCCTAACACGTACGCTCACTCTAAACCGTTGTCGTACCCTATCCTGTCCCCTAAACCGTCCCCGTCCCCTAACCGTAACCCTAAGCCTAAACTTTACCCGAAGCGTTACCCTAACCCGTCCCCTAATCCTAACCCGTACGCTAACACCTACGCTCACCCTAAACCGTTGTTGTACCCTAACCTGTCCCCTAAACCGTCCCCATCCCCTAACCCTAACCCTAACACTAACCCTAACCCCAAACCTTACCAGAAGCCTTACCCTAACCCATCCCCTAATCCTAACCTGTACGCTAACACTAACACATACCCTAACACGTATGCTCACCCTAAACTGTTGTCGTACCCTAACCTGTCCCCTAAACCATCCCCGTCCCCTAACCCTAACAATAACCCTAAACCTAAACCTTACCCGAAGCCTTACCTAAACCCGTCCCATAATCCTAACCCGTACGCTGACACTAATCCATACCCTAACACGTACACTCACCCTAAATCTTTGTCGTACAATAACCTGTCCCTTAAACTGTCCCCATCCGCTAACCCTAACCCTAACCCTAAACGTAACCCTTACCCAAAGCCTTACCCTAACCCGTCCCCTAATCCTAACCCTTACGCTAACACTAACCCATACCATAACACGTACGCTCACCCTAAACCATTTTCGTACCCTAACCTGTCCCCTAAACCGTCCCCGTCCCCCAACCCTAACCCTAACCCTAAGCCTTACCCGAAGCCTTAAACTAACCTGTCCCCAAATCCTAACCGGTACGCTAACACTAACCCGTACCCTAACACGTACGCTCACCCTAAACGGTTGCGGTACCCTAAACTGTCACCTAAACCGTCCCCGTCCGTCCCCTAACCCTAACCCTAACCCTAACACTTACCCGAAGCCTTACCCTAAACCGTCCCCTAATCCTAACCCGTACGTTAACACTAAACCTTCCCCTACCATGTACAATCACCCTAAACCATTGTCGTACCCTAACCTGTCCCTTAAACCGTCCCCATCCCCTAACCCTAACACTAACCCTAACCCTAACAATTAACCGAAGACTTCCCCTAACCCGTCCCGTAATCCTAACCCGGACCCTAACACTAACCCGTACCCTAACACGAATGCTCAACCTAAACCATTTTCGTACCCCAAACTGTCCCTTAAACAGTCCCCATCACCTAACCCTAACCCTAAGCCTTAACCTTACCCGAATCCTTACCCAAACCCGGCCCCTAATCCTAACTCGTACGCTAAAACTAAACCGTACCCTAAGACGTACGCTCACCCTAAAACGTTGTCGTACCCTAACCTGTCACCTAAACCATCCCCGTCCCCTAACCCTAACCCTAACAATAACCGGTCCCCTAAACCGTACCCGTCCCTGTCCCCTGACCCTAACCCTAACGCTAACCCTTACCCGAAGCCTTACACTAACCCGTCCCCTAATCCTAACCCGTACGCTAACACTAACCCGTACCCTAACACATACGCTTACCCTAAACCATTGTCGTACCCTAACCTGTCCCCTAAACCGTCGCTGTCCCCTAACCCTCATACTAACCCTAACCCTAACCCTTACCCGAAGCCTTACACTAACCCGTCCCATAATCCTAACCCGTACGCTAACACTAAACCGTACCCAAACACGTACGCTCACCCTAAACCGTTCTCATACACTAACCTGTCCCCTAAACCTTCCCCGTCCCTGTCCCCTAACCCTAACCCTAATCCTAACTCTAACCCTTACCTGAAGCCTTACACAAACCCGTCCCCTAATCCTAACCCGTACGCTAACACTAACCCGTACCCTAACACGTACACTCACCCTAAACCGTTGTCGTATCCTAACCTTTCCCTTAAACCATCCCCGTCCCCTAACCCTAACACTAACCCTATCCCTAACCCTAACCCTTACCAGAAGCCTTACCCTAACCCATCCCCTAATACTAACCCGTACGCTAACACTAAACAGTACCCTAACACGTACACTCACCCTAAAACGTTGTCGTACCCTAACCTGTCCCCTAAACCGTCCCAGTCCACTAAACCTAACCCTAACCCTAACCCTAACCTATACCATAAACCGTCCCCGTTCCCGTCCCCTAACCCTAAACCTAAACTTAACCCTTACCCGAAGCCTTACCCTAACCCGTCCCCTAATGCTAACCCGTACGCTAACACTAACCCGTACCCTAACATGTACACTCACCCAATGCCATTGTCGTACCCTAACCTGTCCCCTAAACCGTCCCCCTCCCCTAACCCTAACCCTAAACCTAACCCTTACGTGAAGCCTTACCGTAACCCATCCCCTATATCTAACCCGTATGCTAACACTAACCCGTACCCTGACACGTACGCACACCCTAAACCGTTGTCGTAACCGAACCTGTCCCCTAAACCGTCCCCGTCCCCTAATCTTAACCCTATCCTTAACCCTAAACCTTACTCGAAGCCTTACCCTAACCCGACCCTTAATCCTAACCCGTAGGCTATCACTAACCCATACCCTAACACGTACACTCACCCTAAATCATTGTCGTACGCTAACCTGTCCCCTCAAACGTCCCCATCCCCTAACCCTAACCCTAACCCTTACCCGAAACCTTACCGTAACCTGTCCCCTAATTCTAAACAGTACGCTAACACTAACCCATACCCTAACACGTACGCTCACCCTAAACTGTTGTCGTAACCTAACCTGTCCCCTAAACCGTCCCTGTCCCCTAACCCTAACCGTAACCTTAACTCTAAACCTAACCCTTACCCGAAGCCTTAACCTAACCCGTTCCCTATTCCTAACCCGTACGCTAACACTAACACATACCCTAACACGTACGCTAACCCTAAACCGTTGTCATACCCTAACCTGTCCCCTAAACCGTCCCCGTCCCCTAAACATAACCTTAACCCTAACCATAACCCTTACCCAAAGCCTTACCCTAACCCGTCCCCTAATCCTAACCCCTATGCTAACAATAACCCATACCCTAACACGTACGCTCACCCTAAACCATTGTCGTACCGTATCCTGTCCCCTAAACCGTCCCGATCCCCTAACCCTAACCCTAACACTAACCCTATCCCTAAACCTTACCCGAAGCCTTACACTAACCCGTCCCCTAATCTAAACCGTACGCTAACACTAACCCATACCCTAACACATACGCTCACCCTAAATCATTGTCGTACCCTAACCTGTCCCCTAAACCGTCCCCGTACCCTAACCCTAACCCTAACCCTAACACTTACACGAAGCTTTACCCTAACCCGTCCCCTAATCCTAACCCGTACGCTAACACTAACCCGTACCCTAACACGTACGCTCACCCCAAACCGTGGTCGTACCCTAACCTGTCCCATACACTCTCCCCGTCCCCTAACCCTAACCCTAACCCTAACCCTGACCCTTACCCAAAGACTTACCCTAACCCGTATCTTAATCCTAACCCGTACGCTAACACTAACCCGTACCCTAACACGTACGCTCACCCTAAACCGTTGTCGTACCCTAATCTGTCCCCTAAACCGTCCCCGTACCCTAACCATAACCCTTACCCTAACCCCAACACTAACCCTTACCCGAAGCCTTACCCTAAACCCTCCCCTAATCCTAACCCGCACGCAAACACTAACCCGTACCCTAAAATGTACGCTCACCCTAAACCGTTGCCGTACCCTAACCTGTCCCCTAAACCTTCCCCGTCCCCTAAACCTAACCTTAACCCTAACCCTAACCCTTACCTGAAGCCTTACCCTAACCCGTCCCCTAATCCTAACCTGTACGCTAACACTAACCCGTACCGTACCACGTACGCTCACCCTTAACCGTTGTCGTACCCTAACCTGTCCCCTAAACTGTCCCTCTCCCCTAACTCTAACCCTAACCCTTACCCGAAGACTTACCCTAACCCTTCCCCTAATGCTAACCCGTACGTTAACACTAACCCGTACCCTAACACGTACGCTCACCCTAAACCGTTGTCTTACCTAACCCGTCCCCTAAACCGTCCCCGTCCCATAACCCTAACCCTTACCCGAAGCCTTACCCTAACCGGTCCCCTAATCCTAACCCGTACACTAACACTAACCTGTACCCTAACATGTACGCTCACCCTAAACCGTTGTCATACCTTAACCTGTCCCCTAAACCCTCCCCGTCCCCTAACCCTAACCCTAACCCTAACCCTTACCCGAAGCCTTACCCTAACACGTCCCCTATACCTAATCCGTACGCTAACACTAACCCGTACCCTAACACCTACGCTCACCCTAAACCGCTGTGGTATCCTAACCTTTTCCCTAAACCGTCCCGTCCCATAATGCTTAACCTAAATCTTTACAGATGCCTGTCCCTAAACCGTCCCCAAATCCTAACCCATACGCTAACACTAAACTGTACCCTAACACGTAGGCTCACCCTAAATCGCTGTCGTACCCTAATCTGTACCCTAAACCGTCCCTTTCCCCAACCCTATCCCTCACCCTAACACTTACACGAAGCCTTACTCTAACCTGTCCCCTAATCCTAACCCAAATGCTAACACTGATCAGTACCCTAACATGTACGCTCACCCTAAAGCATTGTCGTACCCTAACCTGTACCCTAACACGTCCTCATCCACTAACCCTAACTCTAACACTTACCTGAAGCCTTACCCTAACATATCCCCTAATCCTAAACCGTGCGCTAACACTAACCCATACCCTAACTCGTACGATCACACTAAACCGTTGTCGTACACTAACCTGTACTCTAAACCTTCCCTGTCCCCTAACCCTAACCGTAATCCTTACCGGAAAAGTTACCCTAACCCGTCCCCTAATCCTAACCCGTATGCTAACATTTACACCTACCCTAACTTGTATGCTCAATGAAAACCGTTGTCATACACTAACCTGTACCTAAACAGTCCCTGTCCCATAACCTTAACCCTAACCCTTATCCGAAGCCTTACCCTAACCCGTCACCTAAGCCTAACTGGTACGCTAACACTAACACATACCCTAACATGTACACTCACCCTAAACCATTGTCTTCCCCAAATCTGTACCTTAAATCGTCCCTGGCCCTGTCCCCTAACATTAACCATAACCCTAACCCTTACCCGAAGCCTTATCCTATCCCGTCCCCTAATCCTAATCCGTACGCCAACACTAACCCATACCCTTACACCTACGCTCACCTTAAATCGTTGTCGTACACTAAATTGTACCCTAAAGCGTTCCCATTCCCTAACCTAATCCCTAACCCTAACCATAAACCTAATCATTACCCGAAGCCTTAGTCTAAACTGTCCCCTAATCCTAAACCGTATGCTAGCACTAACACATACCCTAACATGTACACTCAACCTAAACTGCTGTCGTATTCTAACCTATACCCTAAACCGTTCCCATCCCCTAACCCTAACCCTAACCCGACGTCTTACCCTATCCCTTCCACTAATCATGGACCATACACTAACACTAAACCTTACCCTAACATGTATTCTCACACTAACACATTGTGGTACCCTAATCTGTACCTTGAACTGTCTCCATCTCCTAACCCTAACCCTAACCCTAACCCTTACCCTAAGCCTTACCCTAACCCGTCCCCTAATTCTAACCCATATGCTAACACTAACCTGTGCCCTAACATGTATGCTCACCCTAAACCGTTGTCGTACCCTAACCTGTCCCCTAAACCTTCCCCATCCCCTAACCCTAACCCTAATCCTAAACCTGAACCTTACCCGAAACCTTACCCTAACCCGTCCCCTAATCCTAACACGTATGCTAACACTAACCCGTACCCTAACACGTACGCTCACCCTAAAACTTTGTCGTACACTAACCTGTCCCTTAAACCGTCCCCATCCGCTAACCCTAACCCTAACCCTAACCCTAAAACTTACCCGAAGCCTTACCCTAACCCGTCACATAATCCTAATCCGTACGCTAACACTAACACATACCCTAACAGGTACGCTCACCCTAAACTGTTTTCATACCCTAACCTGTCCCCTAAACCGTCCCCATCCCCCAACCCTAACCCTAACCCTAACGCTAACCCTAAGACTTACTCGAAGCCTTACCCTAACCCGTCCCCTAATCCTAACCGGTACGCTAACACTAACCCGTACCCTAACATGTACAATCACCCTAAACCTTTGTCGTACCCTAACCTGTCCCCTAAACCGTCCCCATCCCCTAACCCTAACACTAACCCTAACCCTAACCCTTAACCGAAGTCTTCCCCTAACCCGTCCCCTAATCCTAACCCGTACGTTAACACTAACCCGTACCCTAACATGTACAATCACCCTAAACCTTTTTCGTACCCTAACCTGTCCCCTTAACCGTCCCCGTCCCCTAACCCTAACCCTAAACCTAACCCTTACCCGAAGCCTTACCCTAACCCGTCCCCTAAATCTAACCAGTACGCTAACACTAACCCGTACCCTAACACGTACGCTCACTCTAAACCGTTGTCGTACCCTATCCTGTCCCCTAAACCGTCCCCGTCCCCTAACCGTAACCCTAAGCCTAAACTTTACCCGAAGCGTTACCCTAACCCGTCCCCTAATCCTAACCCGTACGCTAACACCTACGCTCACCCTAAACCGTTGTTGTACCCTAACCTGTCCCCTAAACCGTCCCCATCCCCTAACCCTAACCCTAACACTAACCCTAACCCCAAACCTTACCAGAAGCCTTACCCTAAACCATCCCCTAATCCTAACCTGTACGCTAACACTAACACATACCCTAACACGTATGCTCACCCTAAACTGTTGTCGTACCCTAACCTGTCCCCTAAACCATCCCCGTCCCCTAACCCTAACAATAACCCTAAACCTAAACCTTACCTGAAGCCTTACCTAAACCCGTCCCATAATCCTAACCCGTACGCTGACACTAATCCATACCCTAACACGTACACTCACCCTAAATCTTTGTCGTACAATAACCTGTCCCTTAAACTGTCCCCATCCGCTAACCCTAACCCTAACCCTAAACGTAACCCTTACCCAAAGCCTTACCCTAACCCGTCCCCTAATCCTAACCCTTACGCTAACACTAACCCATACCATAACACGTACGCTCACCCTAAACCATTTTCGTACCCTAACCTGTCCCCTAAACCGTCCCCGTCCCCCAACCCTAACCCTAACCCTAAGCCTTACCCGAAGCCTTAAACTAACCTGTCCCCAAATCCTAACCGGTACGCTAACACTAACCCGTACCCTAACACGTACGCTCACCCTAAACGGTTGCGGTACCCTAAACTGTCACCTAAACCGTCCCCGTCCGTCCCCTAACCCTAACCCTAACCCTAACCCTAACACTTACCCGAAGCCTTACCCTAAACCGTCCCCTAATCCTAACCCGTACGTTAACACTAAACCTTCCCCTACCATGTACAATCACCCTAAACCATTGTCGTACCCTAACCTGTCCCTTAAACCGTCCCCATCCCCTAACCCTAACACTAACCCTAACCCTAACAATTAACCGAACACTTCCCCTAACCCGTCCCGTAATCCTAACCCGGACCCTAACACTAACCCGTACCCTAACACGAATGCTCAACCTAAACCGTTTTCGTACCCCAAACTGTCCCTTAAACAGTCCCCATCACCTAACCCTAACCCTAAGCCTTAACCTTACCCGAATCCTTACCCAAACCCGGCCCCTAATCCTAACTCGTACGCTAAAACTAAACCGTACCCTAACACGTACGCTCACCCTAAAACGTTGTCGTACCCTAACCTGTCACCTAAATCATCCCCGTCCCCTAACCCTAACCCTAACAATAACCGGTCCCCTAAACCGTACCCGTCCCTGTCCCCTGACCCTAACCCTAACGCTAACCCTTACCCGAAGCCTTACACTAACCCGTCCCCTAATCCTAACCCGTACGCTAACACTAACCCGTACCCTAACACATACGCTTACCCTAAACCATTGTCGTACCCTAACCTGTCCCCTAAACCGTCGCTGTCCCCTAACCCTCATACTAACCCTAACCATAACCCTTACCCGAAGCCTTACACTAACCCGTCCCATAATCCTAACCCGTACGCTAACACTAAACCGTACCCAAACACGTACGCTCACCCTAAACCGTTCTCATACACTAACCTGTCCCCTAAACCTTCCCCGTCCCCGTCCCCTAACCCTAACCCTAATCCTAACTCTAACCCTTACCTGAAGCCTTACACAAACCCGTCCCCTAATCCTAACCCGTACGCTAACACTAACCCGTACCCTAACACGTACACTCACCCTAAACCGTTGTCGTATCCTAACCTTTCCCTTAAACCATCCCCGTCCCCTAACCCTAACACTAACCCTATCCCTAACCCTAACCCTTACCAGAAGCCTTACCCTAACCCGTCCCCTAATACTAACCCGTACGCTAACACTAAACAGTACCCTAACACGTACACTCACCCTAAAACGTTGTCGTAACCTAACCTGTCCCCTAAACCGTCCCAGTCCACTAACCCTAACCCTAACCCTAACCCTAACCTATACCATAAACCGTCCCCGTTCCCGTCCCCTAACCCTAAACCTAAACTTAACCCTTACCCGAAGCCTTACCCTAACCCGTCCCCTAATGCTAACCCGTACGCTAACACTAACCCGTACCCTAACATGTACACTCACCCAATGCCATTGTCGTACCCTAACCTGTCCCCTAAACCGTCCCCCTCCCCTAACCCTAACCCTAAACCTAACCCTTACGTGAAGCCTTACCGTAACCCATCCCCTATTTCTAACCCGTATGCTAACACTAACCCGTACCCTGACACGTACGCTCACCCTAAACCGTTGTCGTAAACGAACCTGTCCCCTAAACCATCCCCGTCCCCTAATCTTAACCCTATCCTTAACCCTAAACCTTACTCGAAGCCTTACCCTAACCCGACCCTTAATCCTAACCCGTAGGCTATTACTAACCCATACCCTAACACGTACACTCACCCTAAATCATTGTCGTACGCTAACCTGTCCCCTCAACCGTCCCCATCCCCTAACCCTAACCCTAACCCTTACCCGAAACCTTACCGTAACCCGTCCCCTAATTCTAAACAGTACGCTAACACTAACCCATACCCTAACACGTACGCTCACCCTAAACTGTTGTCGTAACCTAACCTGTCCCCTAAACCGTCCCTGTCCCCTAACCCTAACCCTAACCTTAACTCTAAACCTAACCCTTACCCGAAGCCTTAACCTAACCCGTCCCCTATTCCTAACCCGTACGCTAACACTAACACATACCCTAAAACGTACGCTAACCCTAAACCGTTGTCATACCCTAACCTGTCCCCTAAACCGTCCCCGTCCCCTAAACATAACCTTAACCCTAACCATAACCCTTACCCAAAGCCTTACCCTAACCCGTCCCCTAATCCTAACCCCTATGCTAACAATAACCCATACCCTAACACGTACGCTCACCCTAAACCATTGTCGTACCGTATCCTGTCCCCTAAACCGTCCCGATCCCCTAACCCTAACCCTAACACTAACCCTATCCCTAACCCTTACCCGAAGCCTTACACTAACCCGTCCCCTAATCCTAACCCGTACGCTAACACTAACCCATACCCTAACACATACGCTCACCCTAAATCATTGTCGTACCCTAACCTGTCCCCTAAACCGTCCCCGTACCCTAACCCTAACCCTAACCCTAACCCTTACACGAAGCTTTACCCTAACCCGTCCCCTAATCCTAACCCGTACGCTAACACTAACCCGTACCCTAACACGTACGCTCACCCCAAACCGTGGTCGTACCCTAACCTGTCCCATACACTCTCCCCGTCCCCTAACCCTAACCCTAACCCTAACCCTGACCCTTACCCGAAGACTTACCCTAACCCGTATCTTAATCCTAACCCGTACGCTAACACTAACCCGTACCCTAACATGTACGCTCACCCTAAACTGTTGTCGTACCCTAATCTGTCCCCTAAACCGTCCCCGTACCCTAACCATAACCCTTACCCTAACCCCAACACTAACCCTTACCCGAAGCCTTACCCTAAACCCTCCCCTAATCCTAACCCGCACGCAAACACTAACCCGTACCCTAAAATGTACGCTCACCCTAAACCGTTGCCGTACCCTAACCTGTCCCCTAAACCTTCCCCGTCCCCTAAACCTAACCTTAACCCTAACCCTAACCCTTACCTGACGCCTTACCCTAACCCGTCCCCTAATCCTAACCTGTACGCTAACACTAACCCGTACCGTACCACGTATGCTCACCCTTAACCGTTGTCGTACCCTAACCTGTCCCCTAAACTGTCCCTCTCCCCTAACTCTAACCCTAACCCTTACCCGAAGACTTACCCTAACCCTTCCCCTAATGCTAACCCGTACGTTAACACTAACCCGTACCCTAACACGTACGCTCACCCTAAACCGTTGTCTTACCTAACCCGTCCCCTAAACCGTCCCCGTCCCATAACCCTAACCCTTACCCGAAGCCTTACCCTAACCGGTCCCCTAATCCTAACCCGTACACTAACACTAACCTGTACCCTAACATGTACGCTCACCCTAAACCGTTGTCATACCTTAACCTGTCCCCTAAACCCTCCCCGTCCCCTAACCCTAACCCTAACCCTAACCCTTACCCGAAGCCTTACCCTAACACGTCCCCTATACCTAATCCGTACGCTAACACTAACCCGTACCCTAACACCTACGCTCACCCTAAACCGCTGTGGTATCCTAACCTTTTCCCTAAACCGTCCCCGTCCCATAATGCTTAACCTAAATCTTTACAGATGCCTGTCCCTAAACCGTCCCCAAATCCTAACCCATACGCTAACACTAAACTGTACCCTAACACGTAGGCTCACCCTAAATCGCTGTCGTACCCTAATCTGTACCCTAAACCGTCCCTTTCCCCAACCCTATCCCTCACCCTAACACTTACACGAAGCCTTACTCTAACCTGTCCCCTAATCCTAACCCAAATGCTAACACTGACCAGTACCCTAACATGTACGCTCACCCTAAAGCATTGTCGTACCCTAACCTGTACCCTAACACGTCCTCATCCACTAACCCTAACTCTAACACTTACCTGAAGCCTTACCCTAACATATCCCCTAATCCTAAACCGTGCGCTAACACTAACCCATACCCTAACTCGTACGATCACACTAAACCGTTGTCGTACACTAACCTGTACTCTAAACCTTCCCTGTCCCCTAACCCTAACCCTAATCCTTACCGGAAAAGTTACCCTAACCCGTCCCCTAATCCTAACCCGTATGCTAACATTTACACCTACCCTAACTTGTATGCTCAATGAAAACCGTTGTCATACACTAACCTGTACCTAAACAGTCCCTGTCCCATAACCCTAACCCTAACCCTTATCCGAAGCCTTACCCTAACCCGTCACCTAAGCCTAACTGGTACGCTAACACTAACACATACCCTAACATGTACACTCACCCTAAACCATTGTCTTCCCCAAATCTGTACCTTAAATCGTCCCTGGCCCTGTCCCCTAACATTAACCATAACCCTAACCCTTACCCGAAGCCTTATCCTATCCCGTCCGCTAATCCTAATCCGTACGCCAACACTAACCCATACCCTTACACCTACGCTCACCTTAAATCGTTGTCGTACACTAAATTGTACCCTAAAGCGTTCCCATTCCCTAACCTAATCCCTAACCCTAACCATAAACCTAATCATTACCCGAAGCCTTAGTCTAAACTGTCCCCTAATCCTAAACCGTATGCTAGCACTAACACATACCCTAACATGTACACTCAACCTAAACTGCTGTCGTATTCTAACCTATACCCTAAACCGTTCCCATCCCCTAACCCTAACCCTAACCCGACGTCTTACCCTATCCCTTCCACTAATCATGGACCATACACTAACACTAAACCTTACCCTAACATGTATTCTCACACTAACACATTGTGGTACCCTAATCTGTACCTTGAACTGTCTCCATCTCCTAACCCTAACCCTAACCCTAACCCTTACCCTAAGCCTTACCCTAACCCGTCCCCTAATTCTAACCCATATGCTAACACTAACCTGTGCCCTAACATGTATGCTCACCCTAAACTGTTGTCGTACCCTAACCTGTACCCTAAACCGTCCCTGTCCCTGTTCCCTAACACTAACACATACCCGAATCATGTCTCTAAACCTTACACTAATCCTAACCTTATGGTAGCACTAACATGTACCCTAAAACATACGCTCACCCTAAACTTTTGTCATTCCCTAACCTGTATCCTAAATGGTCCCAGTCCCCTAACAATAACCCTAAACCTAAACCTAAACCTAACCCTTACGTGAAGCTTTACCCTAACCCGTCCCTTAATCCTAACCCGTACGCTAATACTAACCCATAACCTAACACGTACGCTCACCCTAAATCATTGTCATACCCTAACCTGTACCATAAATCGTCATTGTCCCCAACCTCAAACCGTTTCCCGAAACCTTATACTAACCCTTCCCCTAATCCTAACCCGTAAACTAACACTAACATGTACCCTAACACTTACGCTCACCCTATACCGTTGTCGTACCTTAAATTGTACCCTAAACTGTCCCCATCCCCTAACCCTAACCCTAACCCGAACCCTTACCCAAAGCCTTACGCTAACCCATCGGTAATCCTAACCCGTACGCTATCACTAACCTGTATCCTAACATGTACACTCACACTAAACAATTGTCGTACCCTATCCTGTACCCTAAAACGTCCCCATCCCCTAAACCTAAACTTAAGCCTTAGCCGAAGCCTTACCCTAACACCTCCCGTAATCCTAACCCGTTTGCAAACACTAACCCATACCTTAACACGTGTAGTCAACCTAAACTGTTGTCATACACTAAACTGTACCCTAAACCGTCCCCGTCCCCCAACCCGAACCCTAAATCTTACCCTTACCCGCAGTCTTACCTTAACCCGTCCCATAATCCGAAACTGTACGCTAACGCTAACCCATACCCTATCACGTACACTCACCCTAAACCGTTGTCATACCCTAACCTGTAACAAAAACCGTCCCCATCCCCTAACCTTAACCCTAACTCTTATCCGAAACCTTACCCTAACACGTCCTCTAATCTTAACCCATACGCTAACACTAACCCATAGCCTAAAATGTACGCTCAACCAAAACTCTTGTTTTACCCTACACTGTACCCTAAACCGTCCCCATCCCCTAACCCTAACACTTTCCCTAAACCTTACAGTAACCCGTCCCCTAATCTAAACCCGTACGCTAACACTAACTCTTACTCTAACTGCTATGCTCACCCTAAACCTTTGTCTTACACTAACCTGTACCCTAAACCGTCCCTGTCTCCATCCCCTAACCCTAACCCTAACCCTACCCCTAACCCTTACCTGAAGCCTTACCCTAACCCATCCCCTAATCCTAAACTGTACGCTAACCCTAACCAATACCCTAACACATACGCAGACCCTAAACCATTGTCCTACCATGATCTGAACCGTAAACCATCCCTGTGCCCTAACCCTAACTCTAAACCTAACCCTTTCCCAAAGCATTACACTAACCCGTCCACTAATCCTAACCCATACACTAACATGAACCCATCCCCTAACATATATGTTCTACTTAATTAGTTGTCATACCCCAACCTGTATCCTAAACCTTCCCCATACCCTAACCCTAAACTTAACACTAACCCTTACCCAAAGCCTTACCCTAACACGTCATCTAACCCTAAACCGTACGCTAACACTAATACGTACCCTAACTGTTACGCTCACCCAAAAATGTTGTCGTACCTAACCTGTACACTAAACCATTCCCGTCCCCTAACCCAAATGCTAAAACTAACCCTTACACCAAACCTTACCCTAACCCTTCCCCTAACCCTAACCCGTACACTAACACTATCCCGTACTCTAATACATACGCTCACCCTAAACCTTACCCGTCCCCTGAGCCTAACCCTAAACCTAACCCTTACCCAAAGCCGAACCCTAACGCGTCCCCTATTCCTAACCAGTTCACTTACACTAAACCATACCCAAATACGTACGCTCCCCTAAACCATTGTCGTACCCTAACATGTACCCTAAACCATCCCCTTCCCCTAACCCTACCCCTAACACTTATGCGAAGACTTACCCTAACCCGTCCCCTATTCCTAGCCCATACGGTGACACTAACCATTACCGTAACACGTATGCTCACCCTAAACCGTTTTCGTACCCTAACCTTTACCCGAATCCGTCCCTGTCCATTAACCCTAACCCTAAACCTTACGTGAAGCCTTACCTTAACCTGTCTCCTAATGTTAATCCATACACTAACACTAATCCGTACCCTCACACCTATGCTCACCCTAAATTGTTGTAGTAATATAACCTGTACCTTAAACCATCCCCATCCCCAAACCCTAACCCTAACCCCAACCCAGAGCACTTCCTCTTATGGTTCTTTACCTTAGGGAAATGAAATCAAAAAGACACATCTATGCCAAAGTTTGGGATGGCTCCTTTTACAAGAACCTCGTCTATGATACAAGTTAAATATCCCAGAAAGGGAAATTTGGATAAAGAATTAGTGGTACTTACCTACAACTGAATATCACTCAGCAATGAAATCTATGTCTTCAGGTCCGAAGCAACATAATGAGTGGATTCAGGTATGATGATTCTAAGTGAAATAAGTCACACAGAAAAAGAAACATCATAAGATGTCACTAATACACGGAACTTAATCTTGGCTACACATGAACTGAATTACAAAACAGAACAGGGTCTCAAATTTAGAAAACCTACTTATGCTTGCTTAATGGGAAAGGTGGGTTGGGCTGCTGCATAAAACCAGAGACTGAAATTAGCACACATACCGTTCCTAAAACAAATATGTAATAGAATAGACCTACTCCTTGCTCAACGAAATGGACTTGACACCCCATATTCAAGACCTAGGAATATACCTGACTAGTAAGAATCTAAAAACCTATGGATTTATATGTCCCCGTAAGAGAATCAAGCGTGTGTACAGCAACATAAACGCAGCAGTGTAAATCATCTAAATCCCATTATCAATATAAATTTCAAGAAAAACCACAATAACAGAGAAATACAGAACAATTCTTAAATATTTCAATCAGGGCTAGTGATGCAACCTGGATTCAGCACATCTACACCTAGAGTTGGGTGAGACATAAGGCAGAACACTTGGGCTCATTGGTTTGTTGAGGTTCGGTGAGCAAAAGCAGACCCTTTGAAGTCATACTGCATGGTACCTATTCCATGAGTCCCAACTGTCCAGGTTAAAGGGATTCTTCTTTCAGCTAAAAAATGCACGGGGAGCCCAGAATATTGTCCACTGTGTGATCTGGAAACGTTTTTAAAGGCATCTCAAATTTCATTCCCTTGTTCTCGGGCTCGGCATTCCAGATGCTTTACTAACACTCACCCAACTAGGTGAGTCGGTGCCTTTAACCTCCTGTTTGGCCCAGTTTGCAATTTCTGTGGAAGATGAACAGGAATAGGGAGAACCAATGAGAAAGTAGCTGTAGATGTTTGGAAGGGCAAATTTAAGTCTCATTTCCCAACAGGAAGATGAATTAACCAAATGCTCAGCATATACTGCCGGAACCAGATTAGGGTCTGAAGCTATCTTGCGGTTTTGCAGTCAGCTCACAAGAAAGCGAGTTGGAGAAAGGAGCTCAGGGGCACTGTAATTCACAAACCTGCACAGTTATAAGTGACAGCAATCATCCAAAATTATATTGAAGTAAGGCTGCGAAGAGGACTTGAAAGTGAGGCAGAATTGCAGGAAACCAATCTGGGAGGAAGACTGGAGTTGCATTTAAAACATAGGAAAACAGGCAGAACGAGGACAATGATGCACTTGGCAAAAAAAGCGCGTATGCTTTTTTCCTGAATATATTCAGGAAAAAACGCATACGTGCTTTTTGGCCAAATAAGCAAGCATGAAAAGGAAATCTGCACTACAATAAAGTCAAACTCCCCCCCCAGATCAAAAGGGCCATCTATAAAAAGTGTAAAATTCCAAAGCCAGGAAACACCACCAAGAAGAGGGAGCCTTGTTATGCCGATGGGCGGGACGTAAATTGCCAACAGCCATTCTGGAGACCTGTATGGTGTTTCCTGAAGCACGTAAGAAACAAAGCAACACAGCCTATGGTACTTCCACTTATGGTCCTATAGCTTACGGAAATTAAAATCAAAAACAGACAGCCACCCCAATATTTGGGACGGCTGTGTTCACAAGAAGCTCGTCTACAGTATCAGGTAAATATCCCAGAAAGCAAAAAATGGATAAAGAAGTTGTGGCACGTACGTACAATGCAATATCACTCAGCAATGAAATCTGTGTCATCAGGCCCGTAGCGGCATAGTGAGTGGATGCAGGTACGGTGATTCTACGTGAACTACGTCACACAGAAAAAGAAACATCATAAGATATCACTAATACACGGAATGTAAACTTGACTACACATGAACTGAATTACAAAACAGAACAGGGTCTCAAATTTAGAAAACCAACTAGTGCTTGCTTATGGGGAAAGGTGCCTTGGGGTGCTGCATAAAAACAGAGACTGAAATTAGCACAGATAACTTTCCATAAGCCAAATATGTAATAGACAAGGCCTACTCCTTGCTTAAAGAAATGGACCCAACACCACATATTCAACGCCTAGGAATATACCTGACTAGGAAGAATCTTAAAACCCATGGATATATATGTCTCCTTAAGAGAATCAAGCATGTGTACAGCGGCCGAAACGCAGCAGTGAAAATCCGATAAATCCCATGATCAAATTAATTTCGAAAACAAAACACAAAGACAGTGAAATAGAGAGCAATTCTTAAATAATTCACTCAGGGCATGTGATGCAACCAGGATTTAACACATCTACACCCAGAGCTGGTTGAGACATAAGGCTGGACACTTCAGGCTGATAGCATTGGTGAGTTTTGGTGAGCAAATGCAGACCCTTTGAAGTCATACTGCATGGTACCTATTCCATGAGTCCCAACTCTCCAGGTTCAAGGGATTCTTCCTCCAGCTAAAACATGCATGGGAAACTCAGAGTATCGTCCACCGTGTGATTGGGAAACGATTTAAAATGCATCTCAGTTTTCGTATCCTGCTCCTCGGGTTCACCATTCCAGATGCTTTACTAACACTCTCCCCGCTTGGAAAGTCAGTGCCTTTAACCTCCTCTTTGGCACAGCTTGCAATTTCTGTGCAAGATGAACAGGAATAGGGAGAACCAATGAGAGACTAGATATAGGTGTCTGCACGGGTAAATGTAACGCTTATTTCCCACCAGGAAGAGGAATTAACCAAAGGCTCAGCATGCCCTGCCGGAAACAGATTAGGGCCTGAAGCAATCCTGCGGTTTTGTGCCCAGCTCACAAGAAAGCGAGTTGGAGAAAGGAGCTCAGGGGCACTGTAAATCACAAACTTTCAGAGTTACAAATGACAGCTATCCTCCAAAAATATATTGAAGTAAGCCTGCGAAGGGGACTTGAAAGCGGGGCAGAATTTCAGGAAAACGATTGCAGGGGGTAGACTGGAATTGCCCTGAAAGCATAGGAAAAGAGGCAGAAGGTCGACAATGATGCACTTGGCAAAAAACGCATACGCCCTTTTTGGCCAACCAAGCAAGCCTGTATAGGAAATCTGCACTACAATGAAATCTCAGTGCCCCCCGGGCAAAAGGGCCATCTAAAAAAAGTGTAAAATCCAGAAAGGTAGGACAGGATATGGAGAACAGGGAGCCTTGTTATGCTGAATGGCAGAATGTAAATTGCCAACAGCCACCCTGGAGTAGTGTATGGTTTTTCCTGAAACACGTAAGAAATAAAGCAACACAGCCTATGGCAATTGCACTTATGGCCTTATTGCTTAGGGAAATTAAAATCAAAAACAGAGAGCCACCCCAAAGTTTGGGACGGCTGTGTTCCCAACAAGCTCGTCTACAGTACCAGGTAAATATCCCAGAAAGCAAAAATGGTTAAAGAAGTTGTGGCACGTACGTGCAATGCAATATCACTCAGCAATGAAATCTGTGTCATCAGGACCATAGCGGTATAGTGCGTGGATGCAGGTACGGTGATTCTACGTGAACTACGTCGCACAGAAAAAGAAACATCATAAGATATCACTAATACAGGGAATGTAAACTTGACTACACATGAACTGAATTACAAAACAGAACAGGGTCTCAAATTTAGAAAACCAACTAGTGCTTGCTTATGGGGAAAGGTGCGTTGGGGTGCTGCATAAAACCAGAGACTGAAATTAGCACAGATAACTTTCCATAAGCCAAATATGTAATAGACAAGACCTACTCCTTGCTCAACGAAATGGACCCAACACCACATATTCAATGCCTAGGAATATACCTGACTAGGAAGAATCTTAAAACCCATGGATATATATGTCTCCGTAAGAGAATCAAGCGTGTGTACAGTGGCCGAAACGCAGCAGGGAAAATCCGATAAATCCCATTATCCAAATAAATTTCAAAAACAAAACACAAAGACAGTGAAATAGAGAGCAATTCTTAAATAATTCACTCAGGGCATGTGATGCAACCGGGATTGACCACATCTACACCCAGAGCTGGTTGAGACATAAGGCTGGACACTTCAGGCTGATAATATTGGTGAGTTTCGGTGAGCAAATGCAGACCCTTTGAAGTCATACTGCATGGTACCCATTCCATGGGTCCCAACTCTCCAGGTTCAAGGGATTCTTCCTCCAGCTAAAACATGCATGGGAAACACACAGTATCGTCCACCGTGTGATTGGGAAACGATTTAAAATGCATCTCAGTTTTCGTATCCTGGTCCTCAGGTTCACCATTCCAGATGCTTTACTAACACTCTCCCCGCTTGGAGAGTCCGAGCCTTTAACCTCCTCTTTGGCACAGCTTGCAATTTCTGTGCAAGATGAACAGGAATAGGGAGAACCAATGAGAGACTAGCTGTAGGTGTCTGCACGGGCAAATGTAACGCTCATTTCCCACCAGGAAGAGGAGTTAACCAAAGGCTCTGCGTGCCCTGCTGGAAACAGATTAGTGCCTGAAGCAATCCTGTGGTTTTGTGCCC
The DNA here is from genome assembly GCF_963924675.1 of Phocoena phocoena. Classification (NCBI taxonomy): domain Eukaryota; kingdom Metazoa; phylum Chordata; class Mammalia; order Artiodactyla; family Phocoenidae; genus Phocoena; species Phocoena phocoena. Next base: position 54,939 of record NW_027077407.1, on the reverse strand, counting down.
AGCTCACAAGAAAGCGAGTTGAAGGAAGGAGCTCAGGGGCACTGTAATTCACAAACCTGCAGAGTTATAAATGACAGCTATCTTCCAAAATTATATTGAAGTAAGCCTGCGAAGGGGACTTGAAAGCGGGGCAGAATTTCAGGAAAACGATTGCAGGGGGTAGACTGGAACTGCCCTGAAAGCATAGGAAAAGAGGCACAACGTCGACAATGATGCACTTGGCCAAAAAGGGCGTATGCGTTTTTTCCTGAATATATTCAGGAAAAAACGCATACGCCCTTTTTGGCCAACCAAGCAAGCCTGTAAAGGAAATCTGCACTACAATGAAATCTCACTGCCCCCCGGGCAAAAGGGCCATCTGAAAAAAGTGTAAAATCCAGAAAGGTAGGACAGGATATGGAGAACAGAGAGCCTTGTTATGCTGATTGGCAGGATATAAATTGTGAACAGCCACCCTGGAGAAGTGTATGGTGTTTCCTGAAACACGTAATAAATAAAGCAACACAGCCTATGGCAATTGCACTTATGGTCCTATTGCTTAGGGAAATTAAAATCAAAAACAGAGAGCCACCCCAAAGTTTGGGACGGCTGTGTTCCCAAAAAGCTCGTCTACAGTACCAGGTAAATATCCCAGAAAGCAAAAAATGGATAAAGAAGTTGTGGCACGTACGTGCAATGCAATATCACTCAGCAATGAAATCTGTGTCATCAGGCCCGTAGCGGCATAGTGAGTGGATGCAGGTACGGTGACTCTACGTGCACTACGTCACACAGAAAAAGAAACATCATAAGATATCACTAATACACGGAATGTAAACTTGACTACACATTAACTGAATTACAAAACAGAACAGGGTCGCAAATTTAGAAAACCAACTAGTGCTTGCTTATGGGGAAAGGTGCGTTGGGGTGCTGCATATAACCAGAGACTGAAATTAGCACAGATAACATTCCATAAGCCAAATATGTAATGGACAAGACCTACTCCTTGCTCAACGAAATGGACTCAACACCACTTATTCAACGCCTAGGAATATACCTGACTAGGGAGAATCTTAAAACCCATGGATATATATGTCTCCGTAAGAGAATCAAGCGTGTGTACAGCGGCATAATCGCAGCAGTGAAAATCCGATAAATACCATTATCAAAATAAATTTCGAAAACAAAACACAAAGACAGTGAAATAGAGAGCAATTCTTAAATAATTCACTCAGGGCATGTGATGCAACCGGGATTGACCACATCTACACCCAGAGCTGGTTGAGACATAAGGCTGGACACTTCAGGCTGATAGCATTGGTGAGTTTCGGTGAGCAAATGCAGACCCTTTGAAGTCATACTGCATGGTACCCATTCCATGGGTCCCAACTCTCCAGGTTCAAGGGATTCTTCCTCCAGCTAAAACATGCATGGGAAACACACAGTATCGTCCACCGTGTGATTGGGAAACGATTTAAAATGCATCTCAGTTTTCGTATCCTGGTCCTCAGGTTCACCATTCCAGATGCTTTACTAACACTCTCCCCGCTTGGAGAGTCCGAGCCTTTAACCTCCTCTTTGGCACAGCTTGCAATTTCTGTGCAAGATGAACAGGAATAGGGAGAACCAATGAGAGACTAGCTGTAGGTGTCTGCACGGGCAAATGTAACGCTCATTTCCCACCAGGAAGAGGAGTTAACCAAAGGCTCTGCGTGCCCTGCTGGAAACAGATTAGTGCCTGAAGCAATCCTGTGGTTTTGTGCCCAGCTCACAAGAAAGCGAGTTGAAGGAAGGAGCTCAGGGGCACTGTAATTCACAAACCTGCAGAGTTATAAATGACAGCTATCTTCCAAAATTATATTGAAGTAAGCCTGCGAAGGGGACTTGAAAGCGGGGCAGAATTTCAGGAAAACGATTGCAGGGGGTAGACTGGAATTGCCCTGAAAGCATAGGAAAAGAGGCACAACGTCGACAATGATGCACTTGGCCAAAAAGGGCGTATGCGTTTTTTCCTGAATATATTCAGGAAAAAACGCATACGCCCTTTTTGGCCAACCAAGCAAGCCTGTAAAGGAAATCTGCACTACAATGAAATCTCACTGCCCCCCGGGCAAAAGGGCCATCTGAAAAAAGTGTAAAATCCAGAAAGGTAGGACAGGATATGGAGAACAGAGAGCCTTGTTATGCTGATTGGCAGGATATAAATTGTGAACAGCCACCCTGGAGAAGTGTATGGTGTTTCCTGAAACACGTAATTAATAAAGCAACACAGCCTATGGCAATTGCACTTATGGTCCTATTGCTTAGGGAAATTAAAATCAAAAACAGAGAGCCACCCCAAAGTTTGGGACGGCTGTGTTCCCAAAAAGCTCGTCTACAGTACCAGGTAAATATCCCAGAAAGCAAAAAATGGATAAAGAAGTTGTGGCACGTACGTGCAATGCAATATCACTCAGCAATGAAATCTGTGTCATCAGGCCCTTAGCGGCATAGTGAGTGGATGCAGGTACGGTGACTCTACGTGCACTACGTCACACAGAAAAAGAAACATCATAAGATATCACTAATACACGGAATGTAAACTTGACTACACATTAACTGAATTACAAAACAGAACAGGGTCGCAAATTTAGAAAACCAACTAGTGCTTGCTTATGGGGAAAGGTGCGTTGGGGTGCTGCATATAACCAGAGACTGAAATTAGCACAGATAACATTCCATAAGCCAAATATGTAATGGACAAGACCTACTCCTTGCTCAACGAAATGGACTCAACACCACTTATTCAACGCCTAGGAATATACCTGACTAGGGAGAATCTTAAAACCCATGGATATATATGTCTCCGTAAGAGAATCAAGCGTGTGTACAGCGGCATAATCGCAGCAGTGAAAATCCGATAAATACCATTATCAAAATAAATTTCGAAAACAAAACACAAAGACAGTGAAATAGAGAGCAATTCTTAAATAATTCACTCAGGGCATGTGATGCAACCGGGATTGACCACATCTACACCCAGAGCTGGTTGAGACATAAGGCTGGACACTTCAGGCTGATAGCATTGGTGAGTTTTGGTGAGCAAATGCAGACCCTTTGAAGTCATACTGCATGGTACCCATTCCGTGGGTCCCAACTCTCCAAGTTCAAGGGATTCTTTCTCCAGCTAAAACATGCATGGGAAACCCAGAGTATCGTCCACCGTGTGATTGGGAAACGATTTAAAATGCATCTCAGTTTTCGTATCCTGGTCCTCGGGTTCACCATTCCAGATGCTTTACTAACACTCTCCCCGCTTGGAGAGTCAGTGCCTTTAACCTCCTCTTTGGCACAGCTTGCAATTTCTGTGCAAGATGAACAGGAATAGGGAGAACCAATGAGAGACTAGCTGTAGCTGTCTGCACGGGCAAATGTAATGCTCATTTCCCACCAGGAAGAGGAATTAACCAAAGGCTCAGCGTGCCCTGCTGGAAACAGATTAGTGCCTGAAGCAATCCTGCGGTTTTGTGCCCTTCTCACAAGAAAGCAAGTTGAAGAAAGGAGCTCAGGGGCACTGTAATTCACAAACCTGCAGAGTTATAAATGACAGCTATCCTCCAAAAATATATTGAAGTAAGCCTGCAAAGGGGACTTGAAAGCGGGGCAGAAATTCAGGAAAACGATTGAAGGGTTAAACTGGAATTGCACCTAAAGTATAGGAAAAGAGGCAGAATGTCGATAATGATGCACTTGTCCAAAAAGTGCGGATGCTTTTTTCCCTAAATATATTCAGGAAAAAACGCATACGCACTTTTTGGCCAACCAAGCAAGCTTGTAAATAAACCTGCACTACAATGAAGTCTCAGTGCCCCCCAGGGCAAAAGGGCCATTTAAAAAAATTGGAAAATCCAGAAACGGAGGACAGGCAATGGAAAGCAGGGATCCTTATTATGCTGATGCATATGATGTAAATTGCCGACAGCCATTCTGGAGAAGTGTTATGTGTTTCCTGAAACACGTAAGAAACAAAGCAACACAGCCTATGGCACTTCCACTTATGGTCCTACAGCTTAGGGAAATTAAAATCAAAAACACCCAGCCACCTCAAAGTTTGGGACCTCTCTGTTCACAAGAACCTCGTTTACAGTACCAGGTAAATATCTCAGAGAGCAAACAATGGATAAAGAAGTTGTGGTACGTACGTACAATGGAATATCACTCAGCAATGAAATCTGTGTCATCAGGCCCGTAGTGGCATAGTGAGTGGATTCAGGTATGGTGATTCTACGTGAAATAAGTCACACATAAAAAGAAACATCATAAAATATCACTAATACACAGTATGTAAACTTGACTACACATGAACTGAATTACAAAACAGAACAGTCTCAAATTTAGAAAACCAACTTGTGCTTTCTTATGGTGAAAGGTGCGTTGGAGTGCTGCATAAAACCAGAGACTGAAATTAGCACAGATACCGTTCCATAAGCCAAATATGTAATAGACAAGAACTACTCCTTGCTCAACGAAATGGACTCAACACCACATATTCAACGCCTAGGAATATACCTGACTAGGAAGAATCTTAAAACCCGTGGACATTTATGTCTCCGTAAGAGAATCAAGAGTGTGTACAGCGGCATTAACGCAGCAGTGAAAATCCGATAAATCCCAGTGTCAAAAAAAAATTTCAAAAACAAAACACAATGACAGTGAAATAGAGAGCAATTCTTAAATAACTCACACAGGGCATGTGATGCAACCTGGTTTACCACATCTACACCCAGAGCTGGGTGAGAGATAAGGCTGGACCCTTTGGGCTGATAGCATTGGTGAGGTTCAGTGAGCAAATGCAGACCCTTTGATGTCATACTGCCTGGTACCCATTCCATGGTTCCCAACTCTCCAGGTTCAAGGGATTCTTCCTTCTGCTAAAATTTGCATGGGAAACCCAGAGTATGCTCCACCGTGTGACTTGGAAACCTTTTTACATGCATGTCTGTTTTCGTCCCCTGGTACTCAGGTTCACCATTCCAGACCCTTTTCTTACACTCTCCCCATTTGGAGAGTCAGTGCCTTTAACCTCCTGTTTGGCACTGTTTGCAATTTCTGCGCAAGATGAACAGGAATACGGAGAACCAATGGGAGACTATCTGTAGGTGTGTGCACGGGCAAATATTTTTTTTAACATCTTTATTGGGGTATAATTGCTTTACAATGGTGTGTTAGTTTTTGCTTTATAACAAAGTGAATCAGCTATACATATACATATGCTCCCTGTGTCTTCCCTCTTGTGTCTCCCTCCCTCCCTCTCTCCCCCTTCCACCCCTCCAGGCTGTCCCAACGCCCCGAGCTAATATCCCTGTGCCTTGCGGCTGCTTCCCCCTTGCTATCTACCTTACTACATTTGTTAGTGTGTATATGTCCATGACTCTCTCTCGCCCTGTCAAAACTCACCATTCCCCCTCCCCATATCCTCAATTCCGTTCTCCAGTAAGTCTGCGCCTCTATTCCTGTCTTATCCCTAGGTTCTTCATGACATTTTTTTCCTTTAAATTCCATATATATGTGTTAGCATACGCTATTTGTCTTTTCCTTTCTGACTTACTTCACTCTGTATGACAGACTCTAGGTCTATCCATCTCATTACAAATAACTCAGTTTCATTTCTTTTTAAGGCTGAGTAATATTCCATTGTGTATATGTGCCACATCTTCTTTATCCATTCGTCCGATGATGGGCGCTTAGGTTCTTTCCATCTCCGGCCTATTGTAAATAGAGCTGCAACGAACATTTTGGTACATGACTCTTTTTGAATTTTGATTTTCTCAGGGTATATGCCCAGTATGCACGGGCAATTTTAACACTCATTTCCCAACAGGAAAAGGAATTAACCAAAGGCTCAGCATGCCGTGCTGGAACAACATTAGGGCCTGAAGCAATCCTGCGGTTTTGTGGCCAGCTCACAAGAAAGCGAGTTGAGGAAAGGAGCTCAGGGGCACTGTCATTCACATACCTGCAGACTTATAAATGACAGAAATCGTACAAAAATATATTGAATTAAGGCTGCGAAGAGGACTTGAAAGTGGGGCAGAATTGCTGGAATCCGATTTCAGGAGGTAGACGTGAATTGCTCTGAAAGCATAAGAGAAGTGGCAGAACCTCATCAATGAAGCACTTGGCCAAAAAGGGCATATGTATTTTTTCCAGGGCCATCATTCACGGGAGGAGGAGGCTCCCAGCATGCTCCAGTGGCCAACAGAGGGCCCACGTCGCCAAGGCCATGTGAGCTAGCCAGGCAGGAGTGACCTGACATCAGAGGGCCCACCTCACAGAATGGTAGGGAACCCAGCCAGGATCAGACTCTCCCCAGAGGGCCCACATCACCAAGGTGATGGGAACCAGGCAGGAGTGTCCTCACACCCGTGGGGCCACATCATCAAAAGTTGAGGTACCCAGCACATGTGGCCTCAAACCAGAGGACCCACATCACCATGGGTTTCGGAGTGAGGCAGGCAGGATTAACCTCACAACACATGTCCCATTGTATACAAAAGGTGTGGAAACCAGCAGTTGGATCTTCCTAGCAGGCGGCCCAGAGCACTGAGGCTATGAGATCCAGGCCGGCATGAACTCACAACAGAGGGCCCTCATTGTGATTCTGTAAGCAACCCAGCCGTTGTGACCTCAGAGCAGAAGGCCCACATCCCCATGGGGAAGGGAAACAAGCAGGAGTGTCATCGCAAGAGTGGGCACACATGAAAAAAAGTGGGGAGCCCAGCAATTAGTGCCTGATGCCAGAGGGCCCTCATCACCGAGGGGCGGTGGCTCCCAGCCAGCTCCGACTGCTACCAGAGGGGCGACGTCAAGAATGCGGAGTGCGACAACCAGGCAGGAGTGACCTCAGAGCAGAGGGTCAACCTCACAGAAGTGTGAAGAACCAAAGAGGATCAGATTCTCACCAGAGGGCCCACATCACCAAGGGAATGGGAACCAGGCAGGAGTGTCCTCACACTAGTGGGGCCACATCACCGAAAAGTGAGGGACCCAGCACACGTGGCCTCAAACCAGAGGACACACATCACAAGGGAGCTGGGATTGAGGCAGGCAGGAGGAGCCTCAAAACAGAGGGACCATAGAATTAAAGAGGTGAAGAATCCCGCAGTTGGAACCTCCCAGCAGGCGGCCAGGAGCAGCGAGACTATGGGATCCAGGCCGGAGTGATCTCATACCAGAGGGCCGTCATCATGAAACTGTGAGCAACCTAGGCGTTGGGATCTCAGAGCAGAAGGCCCACATTCCCATGGGGTTGGGAACCTGTCAGAAGTGTACTCGCACCACAGGGCACACATCAGAGAATTTAGGGAACCCAGGAGTTAGGGCCTGACCCCGGAGGGCCCTCATTACCAAGGGGAGGAGACTCCAATCAGGCACCAACACCCAACTGAGGTCCCACGTCGCCAAGGTGACGTGTGACAGCCAGGTAGGAGTGACCTCACCGCAGAGGGCCTACCTCACAGAAGGGTGAGGAACACAGCCAGGATAAGACTCTCACCAGAGGGCCCACATCACCAAGGTGATCAGAACCAGGCAGGAGAGTCTTCACACCAGTGTGGCCACATCATAGAAAGGTGAGGAACCCAGCACATGTGGCCTAAACCAGAAGACCCACATCTCCAAGGGGCTCGGAATGAGGCAGGCAGGAGTAGCCTCACAACACAGGGCCCATAGAATAAAAAAGCTGAGGAATCCAGCAATGGGAACCTCCCAGCAGGCGGCCAAGAGCACCAAGTCTATGTGATTCAGGCCGCAGTAAACTCACAGCAGAGGGTCCACATCATGAAACTGCGAGCAACCCAGCCATTTGGACCTCAGAGCAGAAGGTCCACATCCCCAAGGTGTTGGGAGCATGGCAGGAGTGTCCTCGCACCACTTAGCACATATCAGAAAATGTGGGTACCCAGCAGTTAGGGCCTGACGCCAGAGGGCTCTCATCACTGAGGGGAGGAGGCTCCCAGCATGTTCCAACTACCACAAGAGGGCCCACGTCGCCAAGGCGGGGTGTGCCAGCCAGGCAGGAGTGACCTCACAGCAGACGGCCCACCTCAAAGAAGTGTGAGGAACCCAACCAGGATCAGACTCTCACCAGAGGGCCCATATCACCAAGGGGACGGGAACCAGGCACGAGTGTCCTCACACCAGTGGGGCCACATCACTAAAAGATGAGGAAACTGGCACATGTGGCCACAAACCAGAGGACCTACATCACCAAGGGGCTGGGAGTGACACAGGCAGGAGGAGCCTCCCAACACAGGGCCCAAAGAATAAAAAAGGTGAGGAACCCAGCAGTTGGAACTTCCCAGCAGGCGGCCCAGAGTACAGAGGCTATGGGATCTAGGAATGAGTGAACTAACACCAGAGAGCTAACATCAGGAAACTGTGAGCAACCCAGTTGTTGGAACCTCAGAGCAGAAGGCCCATATCGCCATGGGGATGGGAACATTTCACGAGTGTCCTGGCATCACCGGGCTCACCTCAGAAAACCTGGGGAGCCCAGCAGTTAGAGCCTGACGCCAGAGGGACCTCATCACCGAGGACAGGAGTCTCCAAAAGGATCCAACTGCCACCAGAGGGCCGACGTCACCAAGGCAATGGGAGCAAGCCAGGCAGGAGGTACCTCAGAGCACAGGGCCCACCTCACAGAACGGTAAGGAACCCAGCCAGGATCAGACTCTCACCAGAGGGGCCACATCACCAAGGGGCTGGGAAACAGGCACGAGTGTCCTCACACCATTGGGGCCACATCATCGAAAGGTGAGGGACCCAGCACACGTGGCCTCACACCAGAGGACACACATCACAACGGGGCTGGGATTGAGGCAGGCAGGAGGAGCCTCAAAACAGAGGGCCCATAGAATAAAAAAGGTGAGGAATCCCGCAGTTGGAACCTCCCAGCAGGCGCCCAGGAGCAGCAAGCCTATGGGATCTAGGCCGGAATGAACGCACATCAGAGGGCCCTCATGAAACTGTGAGCACCCCAGCCGTTGGGACCTCAGAGCAGAAGGCCCAAATTCCCATGGGGTTGGGAACCTGACAGGAGTGTACTCGCACCACAGGTCGCACATCTGCAAATTTTGGGAGCCCAGGAGTTAGGGTCTGACGCAAGAGGGCCCTCATTACCGAGGGACGGAGACTCGCAGCAGACACCAACTCCCAACTGAGGGCCCACGTCACCAAGGTGATGTGTGCCAGCCAGGCAGGAGTGACCTCACCACAGAGGGCCTACCTCACAGAAGGGTGAGGAAACCAGCCAGGATAAGACTCTCACCAGAGGGCCCACATCACCAAGGGGATCGGAACCAGGCAGGAGGGTCCTCACACCAGTGTGGCCACATTATAGAAAGGTGAGGAACCCAGAACATGTGGCCTAAAACAGGGGACCCACATCTCCAAGGGGCTAGGAGTGAGGCAAGCAGGAGTATCCTCACAAAACAGAGCCCACAGAATAAAAGTTGTGAGGAATCCAGCAGTTGGAACCGGCCAGTAGGCCGCCCAGAGCACAGAGTCTATGGGATCCAGGCCACAGCAAACTCACAGCAGAGGTCCCACATCATGAAACTGTGAGCAACCCAGCGGATGGGACCTCAGAGCAGAAGGCCCACATCCCTATGGGGATGGGAACCTGACAGGAGTGTCCTCGGCCCACTTCCACGAATCAGAAAATGTGGGAACCCAGCAGTTAGGACCTGAGGCCAGAGGACCCTCATCACCGAGGGGAGGAGGCTCCCAGCAGGCTCCAACTGCCACCATAAGGCCGATGTCACCAAGGCGGGGTGTGCCAACCAGGCAGGAGTGACCTCAGAGCAGAAAGCCCACCTCACAGAAGTGTGAGGAACCCAACAAGGATCAGACTGTCACCAGAGGGCCAACATCACCAAGGGAATGGGAACCAGGCAGGAGTGTCCTCACACCAGTGGGGCTACATCACCATAATTTGAGGGACCCAGCACACGTGGCCTCAAACCTGAGGACACACATCACCAAGGGGCTGGGAGTGAGGCAGGCCAGAGGATCCTCAAAACAGAGGGACCATAGAATAAAAAAGGTGAGGAATCCCACAGTTGGAACCTCCGGCAGGCAGCCAGGAGCAGCGAGGCTATGGGATCTAGGCAGGAGTGAACTCACACCAGAGGGCCCTCATCATGAAACTGTGAGCAACACAGCCGTTGGGACCTCAGAGCAGAAGGCTCACATCCCCATGGGGATGGGAACCTGGCAGGAGTGTCCTTGCACCACTTAGCACGAATCAGAAAATGTGGGAACCCAGCAGTTAGGGCCTGAGGCCAGAGGGCCCTCATCACCGAGGGGAGGAGGCTCCCAGCAGGCTCCAACTGCCACCATATGGCTGACGTTGCCAAGGCGGGGTGTGCCAGCCAGGCAGGAGTGACCTCAGAGCAGAGGGCCCACCTCACAGAAGGGTGAGGAACCTAACCAGGATCAGACTCTCACCAGAGGGCCAACATCACCAAGATGATGGGAACCAGGCAAGACTGTCCTAACAGCAGTGGGGCCAACATCACCAAGGGAATGGGAACCAGGCAAGAGTGTCCTCACACCAGTGTGGCCACATTTTAGAAAGGTGAGGAACACAGCACATGTGGCCTCAAACAAGGGGACACACATCACGAAGGGGCTGGGAGTGAGGCATGCAGGAGGAGACGCACAACCGAGGGCCCATAGAATAAAAAAGGTGAGGAATCGAGAAGTTGGAAACTCCAAGCGGGAGGCCCAGAGCACTGACACTATGGGATACAGGCCAGAGTGAACACACAGCAAAGGGCCCACATCATGAAACTGTGAGCAACCCAGCAGTTGGGACCACAGAACAGAAGTCCCACATGCCCATGGGGATGGGAACCTGGCAGGAGTGACTCGCACCACTGGGCACACATCAGAAAATGTGTGGAGCCCAGCACTTAGGGCCTGACACCAGAAGGCCCTCATCACTGAGGGGAGGAGGCCCCAGCACGCTCCAACTGCCACCAGAGGGTCCACGTCGCCAAGGCGACGTGCGCCAGCCAGGCAGGATTGACCTCACAGCAGAGGGCCCACATCATGAAAGTGTGAGCAACCCAGCCGTTAGGACCTCAGAACAGAAGGCCCACACGCTCATGAGGATGGGAACATGGCAGGAGTGCCCTCGTACCACTTAGCACGTATCAGAAAATGTGGGAACCCCGCCATTAGGGTCTGACGCCAGAGGGCCTCATCACCGCGGGAAGGAGGCTCCCAGCAGGCTCCAACTGCCACCAGGGTGCCGAAGTCAACAAGGCGGGTTGTGCCAGCCAGGCAGGAGTGACCTCAGAGAAGAGGGCTCACCTCACGGATGTGTGAGGAACCCAACCAGGATCAGAGTCTCACCAGAGGGCCCACATCACCAAGGGGATGGGAACCAGGCAGGAGTGTCCACACACCAGTGGGGCCACATCATCAAAAGATGAGGAACCCATCACATATGGCCTCAAACCTGAGGACATACATCACCATGTGGCTGGGAGTGAGGCAGGTATCTGGAGGGGCACATTTAACTCTAATTTCCCACCAGGAAGAGGAATTAACCAAAGGCTCAGAGTGCCGTGCCGGACCCTGATTATGGCCTGAAGCAAACCTGCAGTTTTGTGGCCAGCTTACAAGGAAGCGAGTTAAGAAAGGAGCTCAGGGGCACTGTAATTCACAAACCTGCAGAGATAAATGACAGCTATTGGCAAAAATATATCGAAGTAAGTCTGCAAAGAGGACTTGAAAACGAGGCAGAATTGCAGGAATCATATTTCAAGAGGTAGATTGGAATTGCATTTAAAGCATATGAAAAGCGGCAGATCTTTGACAGTGATGCACATGGACAAAAAGTGCGTATACATTTTTCCTGAATATATTCAGGAAAAAACGCATATGAACATTTTGGCCAACGAAGCACTCCAGCAATGGAATTCCACACTACAATGAAGTCACATTTCCCATTCGTCAAAAAGGCCATCTGAATAAAGTGTAAAAACCAGAAACACAGGACAGGCCATGGAGAACAGGGAGCCGTGTTATGCTGATGGGCGGGATGTAAATTGCCAACAGACACTCTGGAGATGTTCATGGTGTATCCTGAAACATCTAAAAAACAAAGCTACAGAGCCTAGGGCACTTCCACTTTTGGCCCTATAGCTTAGGAAAATTAAAATCAACAAGACACAGCCAACACAAAATTTAGGGCTGCTGTGTTTACAAGAACCTCGAGTCCAGTACAAATTTAATATCCCAGAAAGAAAAAAATGGATAAAGAAGTTGTGCTACTTACGTACAACGGAATATCACTCAGCAGTGAAATCAATGTCATCAGGCCTGTAGCAGCAAATTGAGTGGATTTAATTATGATGATTCTAAGAGAAATATGTCACACAAAGAAAGATAATTATCATAAGATATCACTAATAGAGGGAGTGTAAACTTGGCTACACATAAACTGAATTACAAAACCGAACAGAGTCTCACATTTAGATAAAAACCTTATGCTTGCTTAAGGGGAAAGTTGAGTTGGGCTGCTGTATAAAAACAGATTGAAATTAGCACACATACCATTCCATAAGCCAAATACGTAATAAACAAGACCTACTCTTTGCTCAACGAAATAGACTCATCCATGGTGTATCACCTCACACCTATTAGAATGGGCATCATCAGAAAATCTACAAACAACAAATGCTTGAAACGGTGTGGAGATAAGGAATCCTCTTCCACTATTGTTGGGAACGTAAATTGATACAGTCACTGTGGAGAACATTATGGAGTTTCTTATAAAACTAAGAATAGAATTACCATAAGATACAGCAATCCCTCTACTGGGCACATACCCAGACAAAAGCATAAATCAAAAAGAGACATTCACCACAATGTTCATTGCATCACTATTTACACTATCCAGGAAATGGAAGCAACCTAAATGCCCACAGACAGACGAATGCATAAAGATGTGGTACATATATAAAATGGAATATTACTAAGCCATTAAAAGGAATGAAATTGGGACATTTGTAGAGACGTTGATGGATCTAGAGACTGTCATACAGAGTGAAGTAAGTCAGAAAGAGAAAAACAAATCTTGTATATTAATGCATATATGTGGAACCTAGAAAAATTGTACAGATGAACCGTTTTGCAAGGCAGAAATAGAGCAATACATGTATACAACAAATGTATGGACAACAAGGGGGGAAAGCTGTTGGGGATGGTGGTGGGAGGAGTTGAGATATTGGGATTGGTATGTATACATTTATATGTATAAAGTAGATAACCAAAAACAACCTGCTGTATAAAAATATAAAATTAAATTCAAAATAAAAAAATAAAATTAAAAAAAGTAAAACAGAAAAAATATTCTTCCCTTCACATACATGTATTTATATGAATAAATTATTTCCATGCTTATATCTGTAAATACACAAAAGAGGAATAAAATCTACCTTGAACCAAAAACGAAAAAAAGATAAAAAAGAACAGAACACACAAGTTACACAGAGGAAAACCGTTTCAGGGCACTTGCTCCAATTGCAAACAATTCTGAAGTTGGTCAGTGGTGGGGAATCATCTCCCATTCAGCCAGCATGCTCCTCGCAACAAGCGTCCTCACTGCAAAGCTGGGGGACCGTGCCGAGGTATCTGTGAGTAAACGTGGGCCGAGCCCCAGGCCAGCTGCTGCTGAAATGTTCCCACCCTTCCAAGGCTAAACACCTGAATATGTACAAGGACTTGAAAACCTAGAGGAAGGGCCATGGAGCCACATGAGGGACAGCATGCCAGCCGACTTGGTGCCTGCAGGCCAGCCAGGATGGTCCTGGCCCTGGGTGCTCTTCTGGAAGCTCTCCATTTCCCTGCCTGAGATACCCCTGCTGTCCCGGCCCCCACTGCTTTCTTCCTTCCTCACCTGTGCCCAGGGAGAAATTCCAGCGGCAGGTGTGGGTGACACATCCTCTTCTTTAGCAGGTAGCATCTTGGCAACTGCTGCAGAAACTCCAGCAGAGCCCCACTCACACTGGGACACCCACAAAGCCATGGCCTCTCACTCCCTCCCACCAGCTCAGCCCCGAGACTGCTGACAGGGCAGAGAAAATGGCGTCAGGCACAGCTGCAGGGGCTCTTGCTGCCTGGAGCGGTGTTTATATTGATCTCAACCCAGGCACACCTGGGGAGGGCTGGCCGGCACGGTCAGGCTTCCCAAGCCAGCCAATAATCACCCCTCAGGGGCTCACAGTTGCTGAAAATGGAACTTGCTGAATTGGCCAGGTCCAAGGAACAGGTGTGGGCTCCTGAGAGTCAGGATAGACAAGGGGCTGCAGCTCTGGCTTGTTTTCTAATTATATTATCTGGCCCATGAGTGGGAGACAACTTCAAGAAAACCCTCTCCTAATGAGAGGAACCCAGGAGTCAGGGAGAGGAGGGGTGGGTGGTGGTTGGAGACAGAGGCCTGGTGCCCCAGGTGCAGTGGAAGTCTCTGGAAGACCAGGTGGAGGAGGCCGCACAGAGTGATGCCCAGGGTCACAGACCTGTCAGAGCTGCTGTTTGTTAGTTCAAGTCCTGCTCTGAGGTGCTCTGTGTCAGATCTGAGCGACAGGTGAGCTGGGAGTGCTCTGCAATGAGGGCTATGTGCATGGTTCCTGTGTGCCCAGCCCTGCCAAGGTACCTGCAAGGGTAGCTCTGTATCCTGGGAGGGGTCTGACCACGGGAGCCCCATGGACTGCAGAGGACCTGCCCAGGGAATCCCATATCCTGGGAGGAGCCTGAACACGAGAGCCCCGTGGGCTGGGGTGGGGGTAGGGTACCTGCCCAGGTGAGCTCCATATCCTGGGATTGGCCTGACCTCGAGAGCCCCATGGGCTGCTGGAGTCCTGGTAAAGGATGTCAGGACAGTCAGTGAAGCCACTGAGGATATACCTCCAGTAGTTCCTAAATCCTACACCCTGCTGGTCATTCTACCAACCACCAGGACTTGGTATTCTGTATTAGTCTTCACTGATGCCTTCTTTTGTATTCCATTAGTCCCAGAGTCACAAGAAATTTTGGCTTGTGAGTGACAGGACTCAACATACAACTAAAACAATACTTCCAGGCTGTCTTGCCCCAAGGGTTCAAAAATTCCCACACCATCTTTGGGGAAAGCTCAGCTAAAGACCTAAAAGTTCTACCTCTGGAAAAGGAAACACTCCTTCAATATTCAGACGACATTCTGATCGCCAGCCCTACTAAGGAGGCCTCAGAACTACCAAGCCAATAAAGGATAGAAGTTGTCCACGAAAAAGCTCAAGTATCACAGACTACGGTGACCTGCCTGGGCTTCATTCTCACAGAAGGTCGGAGAAGCCCATCCCAGGAAAGGGAAGAAACAATTTACAGCCTTACCCCTTTCTGAAACTAGAAGACAGCTTAGGGGTTCCTGGGGAAACCAGGGTTTCCTGCCTCTGGATCCCTAACTACAGTCTACTAGCTGGGTCTCTATATGAAACACTGAAAGGAAAAGATGATGATCCTTTTGAATAGAATCCAGAAGTGGCCTTTCAAGAATGGAAAGAGCAGTCAATTCAGACCCTTGCCCTGGAACTCCCTAATTTAGCTAAACCCTTTGACCTTTACATTCCTGGTGAAAGGTGAATCGCCATTGGAGTATTAGTGCAAAAACTGGGACCACTTGAAATGGAACAATGCAAGAATGCCATCCAGGTAGGATAAACTATGGTCACCAAGGGGCTTGGCCCACCGCCACATCTGGCCAAGATACTGGTGGTATCTGAAAACCTGGAAATCAGCAGCCCAAAAGGCCACCTCCCTTCTAAGGGAAACGGACCCCACGTGGTGATCCTAACCCCCAACCATGCCCTGAAGTTGCAGGGTTTGCTCCATGGGCACACTGACCTCGATTGAGGAGGCCCTCCAACTCCAACCTCCAGAGAGATAACCGGGGGCAACGGGGCACCATGACGACCCGTGTGACCATCACTTGACCTGGAGTTTCTCTCATAAAACAACAAGAGTGTGTCCCAAAAGAGTAGACTACTGCTTGCAGTACTTACTGTACCCAGAGGGGAGCTAATAATCTTGGCGGGGGAACCGTATATCATGCTGTCACCATAGAAAAGCCTACAGACACCCTGATGATGGTGGCCAATAAGACCGGCTGGACTCCTGTTTACTTCCAAAGGCTCTTGACTCAGTGACCATCATGATCCTTCATCACCACTGACCCTGGACTGTCTGGGAGCTGAGCGGGCAGGATCCTGACACCTGGTGCTGTTTTTACGTTAATTCAGGGGCCTAATGGAAGAAAGCGCAGACTGTTGGTCAGAGCATCTAGGCTGGCAGAAACGGTCAGTCAGAGCATCTAGGCTGGCAGAAACGGTCAGCCTAAGGTGGCCGAACAAATGTGGGGCGGAGTGAAACTGGACCTCACAGCGCCACTGCACATCTCCTTTCTGGACCCTTAAAGGTCATTAGAATCTATAACACTTCCAATACTGGTGCTCAGGTGGACGAGCAGGGAGGCAGGAGGCCTGGGGACAATCAACGTCACCTGGAGGCTGCTGGGGAGAAGTTCTGACCCTCGCCCACGGGTATGAAGCCTCCTAACTCAGCACTCAGCAGTTACAGAAGAAGGGTCTGCACCCGCAGCACTCCAAGAATGAGGAAAGGGACAAAAGGCAGAAGAGAAGTTTGTCCCAGGCAAAGCCCCTTAAAAATGCCTGGGAGATAAAAATAGAATCTGGGCAATAAAATAAAGTCTAACCATTTTTATCCTTTGTGCTTTGTCTAATTTCAGGTGCTCCTAGTGTCCCGCATACAGAGGTTCCACACCCGGCACTTCAGACCAGATTTCCTAGAGCAGAATGGCTCGATGACACTTCAGCTCCTGGGGCCCAGTTCAGATTCCGTGACATAGAGCCTGAGCTGCAGCCAACCAGGTCCTCGAGAGCTCAGCCCCCTCCCTCCCAGTGACTCTGACAGGATCTCTACACAGCAGCCCAGCCCACAGCCCACAGGGTAGCACCTCTCCATTCTCTGATCAAAATATAAAGTTTCCTTTGCTTTTGAACCAAACTCAGTCTCGATCTATTGGCTCCAATGACACTGGGCAGGGGGACACTTGTTGGCGTCCACTCTGGAGGATCAGTAACAGAAATTGAGAACATTGTAACTTCAATGAACAGATGTGTGAGCCAAACTGTAATTAACATAGAACAGTGTATAAGGCTCGGGTAAAATAAGATGTTTCTAACACTTCCATTTGATATTTCCATCACTTTCTTATAAGCAAGTTCAGTGAAAAGGTTTGTCTTCTTTGTCAGGTCAATATTAGAAAAACAAAGTGATTTCTTTCCAAGGATGTACATCTAATAATCTTGGTTAAAGCTTCAATCTTGTTTTAAATGCTTTTGCATTGAAAATGATACCTCTCTTTCAGCTCCCCCATTTCTGAGAAGCATAAAATCTTATAATTTATTATTACCAAAGGGAAATGGTAGGAGGAGGGATCAATTAACAGTTTGGGATTAACACATACACACTGCTATGTATGAAATCATCAGCAAGGAACTACTGTATAGCACAGGGAACTACACTCAATATTTTGCAATAACCTATAAGGGGAAATGATCTGAAAAAGAATAGATATTTTTATTGACATCATCCATCAATGACAGTAAAAATGGAATCTAAGGGAAGACAGTGGTGAGTGCTTCTGACCCTGAAGACTTCAATCATCTAAAGTTTGGACTCTGCCTACTTCCCAAGGCCCTTAATGAACATATGTGTAGCCGTAGCTTAAAAAATTCCCCAGTTTGGGTTGCGGAGAGACACTGATATTTAAAATCCCCTGGTGTTCTCCTCACATGAATGGGACCCTTCCTACACCTAAAACATGCCTGTCACACCCAGAGGATGGTATACCGTCTGATCGGGAAAAGTTTGGAAAAGGCATCTCATCTCCTCATCTCTTGGTGCTAGGGTTCACCACTCCAGCGTCTTTACTAACAGTCTCCCCACTTGGAGATGTCAGCACTGTCAACATCCTGTTGCATACAGTTTGGAATTTGTCCAGAGGATGAAGCAGAAGGAGGAGGAACAATGAGAGACAAGTCCTAGGTGTTCGGACAGGCACATGCCACTCTAATTTCCAATCAGGAAGACGAATTGACCAAAGGCTAGGGTTGCCAATGGAAACAGAATAGGGCTTGAGGAATCCTGATGCTTTGTGGCCAGTTCCCATAAACACAAGTTGGAAAATGGAACTCAGGGGCACTAAAATTCACAAAACTGCAGAATTGAAAATATCTATCACTGAAAAATGTCTTGAGGAAAGTCAGAGAAAAGGACTTGTAAGCAACGGAGAATGGCAGGAAAGGGATTGGAAGAGGTAGAAAGGACTCGCCATTAAGCACAAGAAAAGGGGCTGAACATTGCCAACATTGCAGTTGGCCAAAAAGGGTGTATGCGTCTTTTTCTGTATATATTCAAGAAAAGGGCATACACTTTTTTAGCCAACCAAACAGGTGGGCACTGGAAATCAATACTACAAAACATATCACTTTGCATCAGTCAGAAGAGCCGTCCTCATAAAGTGTAAACACCAGAAATGCAGGACAGGGCAAGGAGAAAATGGAGCCCTGTGAGTCTTATAGTGGAAATGTATATTGCCAACGGTCACTCTGGATAAGTCTATTGTGTTTACTAAAGCATCTAAAAAATGAGCTACCGAGCACAGGGCACTTGCACTCATGGACGTATATCTTGGGAAAAACAAAAATCGAGAGGACACAGGCACCCCAATGTTTACCACCTCTCTGTTTAAAAGATCCTCGACTAGGATATAACTTAAATGTATCTGCCGAGAAAAAACGGACAGAGATGTGGTGCTTATGTAGAGTGGAATATTACTCAGCCTGGAAATCAATGAAATACGGCCAGTTATAAAAACTCCAGAGGAGTTACGTGTGATCATTCGAAGTCACATAATTCAAAAAGAAAAAGACATAAGATATCACTAATACATGGAATGTTAACATGGCTACACATGAACTGAATTAGAAAAGAGAAGAGGGTTTCAAATTAAGAAAACCAACTTATGCTTCCTTAAGGGGAAAGGTGAGTTGGGGTGCTGCATAAAACCAGAGATTGAAATTAGCACAGATACCATTCCATAAGCCAAATATGTAATAGTCAAGACCTACTCTTTCTCAACGAAATGGACTCAACACGCCATATTCAATGCCTAAGAATATACCGGATTAGTAAGAATCTTAAAACCCATGGACTTATATGTCTCGGTAAGAGAATCAAGCGCGTGTACAGCGGCATAAACGAAGCAGTGAAAATCCGATAAATCCCATTATTAAAATAAATTTCAAAAACAAAACACAAGGACAGTGAAATAGGTAGCAATTCTTAAATAATTCACTCAGGGCATGTGATGCAACCTGGATTTACCACATCTACACCCAGAACTGGTTGAGACATAAGGCTGGACACTTCAGGCTGATAGCATTGGTGAGTTTCGGTGAACAAATGCAGATCCTTTGAAGTCATACTGCATGGTACCCATTCCAAGGGTCCCAACTCTCCAGGTTAAAGGGATTCTTTCTTCAACTAAAACATGCGTGGGAAATGCCGAGTATGGTCCACCGTGTGATTAGGAAACGATTTAAAATGCATCTCAGTTTTCGTATCCTGGTCCTCGGGTTAACCATTCCAGACGGTTTACTAACACTCTCCCCGCTTGGAGAGTCAGTGCCTTTAACCTCCTTTTTGGCACAGCTTGCAATTTCTGCGCAAGATGAACAGGAATAGGGAGAACCAATGAGAGACTAGCTATAGGTGTCTGCACGGGCAAATGTAAGGCTCATTTCCCACCAGGAAGAGGAATTAACCAAAGACTCAGCGTGCCCTGCCGGAAACAGATTAGGGCCTGAAGCAATCCTGCGGTTTTGTGCCAAGCTCACAAGAAAGCGAGTTGAAGAAAGGAGCTCAGGGGCACTGTAATTCACAAACCTGCAGAGTTATAAATGACACCTATCGTCCAAAAATATATTGAAGTAAGCCTGCGAAGGGGACTTGAAAGCGGGGCAGACTTTCAGGAAAACCATTGCAGGGGGTAGACTGGAATTGCCCTGAAAGCATAGGAAAAGAGGCAGAACGTCGACAATGATGTACTTGGCCATAAAGGGCGTATGCGTTTTTTCCTGAATATATTCAGGAAAAAACGCATACGTGCTTTTTGGCCAACCAAGCAAGCCTGTAAAGGAAATCTGCACTACAATGAAATCTCACTGCCCCCCGGGCAAAAGGGCCATCTGAAAAAAGTGTAAAATCCAGAAAGGTAGGACAGGATATGGAGAACAGGGAGCCTTGTTATGCCGATTGGCAGGATGTAAATTGCCAGCAGCCACCCTGGAGAAGTGTATGGTGTTTCCTGAAACACGTAAGAAACAAAGCAACACAGCCTATGGCACTTCCACTTATGGTCCCAAAGATTACGGAAATTAAAGTCGAAAACAGACAGCCACCCCAATGTTTGGGATGGCTGTGTTCACAAGAAGCTCGTCTACAGTATCAGGTAAATATCCCAGAAAGCAAAAAATGGATAAAGAAGTTGTGGCACGTACGTGCAATGCAATATCACTCAGCAATGAAATCTGTGTCATCAGGCCCGTAGCGGCATAGTGAGTGGATGCAGGTACGGTGATTCTACGTGAACTACGTCACACAGAAAAAGAAACATCATAAGATATCACTATTACACGGAATGTAAACTTGACTACACATGAACTGAATTACAAAACAGAACAGGGTCTCAAATTTAGAAAACCAACTAGTGCTTGCTTATGGGGAAAGGTGCGGTGGGGTGCTGCATAAAACCAGAGACTGAAATTAACACAAATAACATTCCATAAGCCAAATATGTAATAGACAAGACCTACTCCTTGCTCAACGAAATGGACTCAACACCACATATTCAACGCCTAGGAATATACCTGACTAGGAAGAATCTTAAAACCCATGGATTTATATGTCTCCATAAGAGAATCAAGCGTGTGTGCAGCGGCATAAACGCAGCAGTGAAAATCCGATAAATCCCATTATCAAAATAAATTTCAAAAACAAAACACAAAGACAGTGAAATAGAGAGCAATTCTTAAATAATTCACTCAGGGCATGTGATGCAACCGGGATTTACCACAACTACACCCAGAGCTCTTTGAGACATAAGGCTGGACACTTCAGGCTGATAGCATTGGTGAGTTTCGGTGAGCAAATGCAGACCCTTTGAAGTCATACTGCATGGTACACATTCCATGGGTCCCAACTCTCAAGGTTCAATGGATTCTTCCTCCAGCTAAAACATGCACGGGAAACCCAGAGTATCGTCCACCGTGTGATTGGGAAACGATTTAAAATGCATCTCAGTTTTCGTATCCTGGTCCTCGGGTTAACCATTCCAGATGCTTTACTAACACTCTCCCCGCTTGGAGAGACAGTGCCTTTAACCTCCTGTTTGGCACAGCTTTCAATTTCTGTGCAAGATGAACAGGAATAGGGAGAGCCAATGAGAGACTAGCTGTAGGTGTCTTCACGGGCAAATGTAACGCTCATTGCCGACCAGGAAGAGGAATTAAACAAAGGCTCAGTGTGCCCTGCCGGAAACAGATTAGGGCCTGAAGCAATCTTGCGGTTTTGTGCCCAGCTCACAAGAAAGCGCGTTGAAGAAAGGAGCTCAGGGACACTGTAATTCACAAACCTGCAGAGTTATAAATGACAGCTATCTTCCAAAAGTATATTGAAGTAAGCCTGCGAAGGGGACTTGAAAGCGGGGCAGAATTTCAGGAAAACGATTGCAGGGGGTAGACTGGAATTGCCCTGAAAGCATAGGAAAAGAGGCACAACGTCGACAATGATGCACTTGGCCAAAAAGGGCGTATGCGTTTTTTCCTGAATATATTCAGGGAAAAACGCATACGCCCTTTTTGGCCAACCAAGCAAGCCTGTAAAGGAAATCTGCACTACAATGAAATCTCACTGCCCCCCGGGCAAAAGGGCCATCTGAGAAAAGTGTAAAATCCAGAAAGGTAGGACAGGATATGGAAAACAGGGAGCCTTGTTATGCTGATTGGCAGGATGAAAATTGCCAGCAGCCACCCTGGAGAAGTGTATGGTGTTTCCTGAAACACGTAAGAAATAAAGCAACACAGCCTATGGCAATTGCACTTATGGTCCTATTGCTTAGGGAAATTAAAATCAAAAACAGAGAACCACCCCAAAGTTTGGGATGGCTGTGTTCCCAAGAAGCTCGTCTACAGTACCAGGTAAATATCCCAGAAAGCAAAAAATGGATAAAGACGTTGTGGCACGTACGTGCAATGCAGTATCACTAAGCCATGAAATCTGTGTCATCAGGCCCGTAGCGGCATAGTGAGTGGATGCAGGTACGGTGATTCTACGTGAACTACGTCACACAGAAAAAGAAACATCATAAGATATCACTAATACACGGAATGTAAACTTGACTACACATGAACTGAATTACAAAACAGAACAGGGTCTCAAATTTTGAAAACCAACTAGTGCTTGCTTATGGGGAAAGGTGCCTTGGGGTGCTGCATAAAACCAGAGACTGAAATTAGCACAGATAACATTCCATAAGCCATATATATAATAGACAAGACCTACTCCTTGCTCAACGAAATGGACTCAACACCACATATTCAACGCCTAGGAATATACCTGACTAGGAAGAATCTAAAAACCCATGGATATATATGTCTCCGTAAGAGAATCAAGCGTGTGTACAGCGGCCGAAACGCAGCAGTGAAAATCCGATAAATCCCATTATCAATATAAATTTCGTAAACAAAACACAAAGACAGTGAATCAGAGAGCAATTCTTAAATAATTCACTCAGGGCATGTGATGCAACCGGGATTGACCACATCTACACACAGAGCTGGTTGAGACATAAGGCTGGACACTTCAGGCTGATAGCATTGGTGAGTTTCGGTGAGCAAATGCAGACCCTTTGAAGTCATACTGCATGGTACCTATTCCATGGGTCCCAACTCTTCAGGTTCAAGGGATTCTTCCTCCAGCTAAAACATGCATGGGAAACACACAGTATGGTCCACCGTGTGATTGGGAAACCATTTAAAATGCATCTCAGTTTTCGTATCCTGGTCCTCGGGTTCACCATTCCAGATGCTTTACTAACACTCTCCCCGCTTGGAGAGTCAGTGCCTTTAACCTCCTGTTTGGCACAGCTTGCAATTTCTGTGCAAGATGAACAGGAATAGGGAGAACCAATGAGAGACTAGCTGTAGGTGTCTGCACGGGCAAATGTAACGCTCATTTCCCACCAGGAAGAGGAATTAACCAAAGGCTCAGCGTTCCCTGCCGGAAACAAATTAGGGCCTGAAGCAATCCGGCGGTTTTATGCCCAGCTCACAAGAAAGCGTGTTGAAGAAAGGAGCTCAGGGGCACTGTAATTCACAAACCTGCAGAGTTATAAATGACAGCTATCGTCCAAAAATATATTGAAGTAAGCCTGCGAAGGGGACTTGAAAGCGGGGCAGAGTTTCAGGAAAACGATTGCAGGGGGTAGACTTGAATTGCCCTGAAAGCATAGGAAAAGAGGCAGAACGTCGACAATGATGCACTTGGCCAAAAAGTGCGTATGCGTTTTTTCCTGAATATATTCAGGAAAAAACGCATACGCCCTTTTTGGCCAACCAAGCAAGCTTGTAAAGGAAATCTGCACTACAATGAAGTCTCACTGCCCCCCGGGCAAAAGGGCCATGTGAAAAAAGTGTAAAATCCAGAAAGGTAGGACAGGATATGGAGAACAGGGAGCCTTGTTATGCTGATTGGCAGGATGTAAATTGCCAGCAGCCACCCTGGAGAAGTGTATGGTGTTTCCTGAAACACGTAAGAAATAAAGCAACACAGCCTATGGCAATTGCACTTATGGTCCTATTCCTTAGGGAAATTAAAATCAAAAACAGAGAGCCACCCCAAAGTTTGGGACGGCTGTGTTCCCAAGAAGCTCGTCTACAGTACCAGGTAAATATCCCAGAAAGCAAAAAATGGATAAAGAAGTTGTGGCACGTACGTGCAATGCAATATCACTCAGCTATGAAATCTGTGTCATCAGGCCCGTAGCGGCATAGTGAGTGGATGCAGGTACGGTGATTCTACGTGAACTACGTCACACAGAAAAAGAAACATCATAAGATATCACTAATACACGGAATGTAAACTTGACTACACATGAACTGAATTACAAAACAGAACAGGGTCTCAAATTTAGAAAACCAACTAGTGCTTGCTTATGGGGTAAGGTGCGTTGGGGTGCTGCATAAAACCAGAGACTGAAATTAGCACAGATAACTTTCCATAAGCCAAATATGTAATAGACAAGACATACTCCTTGCTCAAAGAAATGGACCCAACACCATATGTTCAACGCCTACGAATATACCTGACTAGGAAGAATCTTAAAACCCATGGATATATATGTCTCCGTAAGAGAATCAAGCGTGTGTACAGCGGCCGAAACGCAGCAGTGAAAATCCGATAAATCCAATTATAAAAATAAATTTCGAAAACAAAACACAAAGAGAGTGAAATAGAGAGCAATTCTTAAATAATTCACTCAGGGCATGTGATGCAACCGGGATTGACCACATCTACACCCAGAGCTGGTTGAGACATAAGGCTGGACACTTCAGGCTGATAGCATTGGTGAGTTTCGGTGAGCAAATGCAGACCCTTTGAAGACATACTGCATGGTACCCATTCCATGGGTCCCAACTCTCCATGTTCAAGGGATTCTTCCTCCAGCTAAAACATGCATGGGAAACCCAGAGTATCGTCCACCGTGTGATTGGGAAGCGATTTAAAATGCATCTCAGTTTTCGTATCCTGGTCCTCGGGTTCACCATTCCAGATGCTTTACTAACACTCTCCCCGCTTGGAGAGTCAGTGCCTTTAACCTCCTCTTTGGCACAGCTTGCAATTTCTGTGCAAGATGAACAGGAATAGGGAGAACCAATGAGAGACTAGCTGTAGGTGTCTGCACGGGCAAATGTAACAATCATTTCCCACCAGGAAGAGGAATTAAACAAAGGCTCAGTGTGCCCTGCCGGAAACAGATTAGGGCCTGAAGCAATCCTGCGGTTTTGTGCCCAGCTCACAAGAAAGCGAGTTGAAGAAAGGAGCTCAGGGGCACTGTAATTCACAAACCTGCAGAGATATAAATGACAGCTATCTTCCTAAAGTATATTGAAGTAAGCCTGCGAAGGGGACTTGAAAGCGGGGCAGAATTTCAGGAAAACGATTGCAGGGGGTAGACTGGAATTGCACTGAAAGCATAGGAAAAGAGGCACAACGTCGACAATGATGCACTTGGCCAAAAAGGGCGTATGCGTTTTTTCCTGAATATATTCAGGAAAAAACGCATACGCCCTTTTTGGCCAACCAAGCAAGCCTGTAAAGGAAATCTGCACTACAATGAAATCTCACTGCCCCCCGGGCAAAAGGGCCATCTGAAAAAAGTGTGAAATCCAGAAAGTTAGGACAGGATATGGAGAACAGGGAGCCTTGTTATGCTGATTGGCAGGATGTAAATTGCCAACAGCCACCCTGGAGAAGTGTATGGTGTTTCCTGAAACACGTAAGAAATAAAGCAACACAGCCTATGGTAATTGCACTTATGGTCCTATTCCTTAGGGAAATTTAAATCAAAAACAGAGAGCCACCCCAAAGTTTGGGACGGCTGTGTTCCCAAGAAGCTCGTCTACAGTACCAGGTAAATATCCCAGAAAGCAAAAAATGGATAAAGAAATTTTGGCACGTACGTGCAATGCAATATCACTCAGCAATGAAATCTGTGTCATCAGGCCCGTAGCGGCATAGTGAATGGATGCAGTTACGGTGATTCTACGTGAACTAGGTCACAGAGAAAAAGAAACATCATAAGTTATCACTAATACACGGAATGTAAACTTGACTACACATGAACTGAATTACAAAACAGAACAGGGTCACAAATTTAGAAAACGAACCAGTGCTTGCTTATGGGGAAAGGTGCCTTGGGGTGCTGCATAAAACCAGAGACTGAAATTAGCACAGATAACTTTCCATAAGCCAAATATGTAATAGACAACACCTACTCCTTGCTCAACGAAATGGACTCAACACGACATATTCAACGCCTAGGAATATACCTGACTAGGAAGAATCTTAAAACCCATGGATATATATGTCTCCGTAAGAGAATCAAGCGTGTGTACAGCGGCCGAAACGCAGCAGTGAAAATCCGATAAATCCCATTATCATAATAAATTTCGAAAACAAAACACAAAGACAGTGAAATAGAGAGCAATTCTTAAATAATTCACTCAGGGCATGTGATGCAACCGGGATTGACCACATCTACACCCAGAGCTGGTTGAGACATAAGGCTGGACATTTCAGGCTGATAGCATTGGTGAGTTTCGGTGAGCAAATGCAGACCCTTTGAAGTCATACTACATGGTACCCATTCCATGGGTCCCAACTCTCCAGGTTCAAGGGATTCTTCCTCCAGCTAAAACATGCATGGGAAACCCAGAGTATCGTCCACCGTGTGATTGGGAAACGATTTAAAATGCATCTCAGTTTTCGTATCCTGGTCCTCGGGTTCACCATTCCAGATGCTTTACTAACACTCTCCCCGCTTGGAGAGTCAGTGCCTTTAACCTCCTCTTTGGCACAGCTTGCAATTTCTGTGCAAGATGAACAGGAATAGGGAGAACCAATGAGAGACTAGCTGTAGGTGTATGCACGGGCAAATGTAACGCTCATTGCCCACCAGGAAGAGGAATTAAACAAAGGCTCAGTGTGCCCTTCTGGAAACAGATTAGGGCCTGAAGCAATCCTGCGGTTTTGTGCACAGCTCACAAGAAAGCGAGTTGAAGAAAGGAGCTCAGGGGCACTGTAATTCACAAACCTGCAGAGTTATAAATGACAGCTATCTTCCAAAAGTATATAGAAGTAAGCCTGAGAAGGGGACTTGAAAGCGGGGCAGAATTTCAGGAAAACGATTGCAGTTGGTAGACTGGAATTGCCCTGAAAGCATAGGAAAAGAGGCAGAACGTCGACAATGATGCACTTGGCCAAAAAGTGCGTATGCGCTTTTTCCTGAATATATTCAGGAAAAAACGCATACGCCCTTTTTGGCCAACCAAGCAAGCCTGTAAAGGAAATCTGCACTACAATGAAATCTCACTGCCCCCCGGGCAAAAGGGCCATCTGAAAAAAGTGTAAAATCCAGAAAGTTAGGACAGGATATGGAGAACAGGGAGCCTTGTTATGCTGATTGGCAGGATGTAAATTGCCAACAGCCACCCTGGAGAAGTGTATGGTGTTTCCTGAAACACGTAAGAAATAAAGCAACACAGCCTATGGCAATTGCACTTATGGTCCTATTCCTTAGGGAAATTTAAATCAAAAACAGAGAGCCACCCCAAAGTTTGGGACGGCTGTGTTCCCAAGAAGCTCGTCTACAGTACCAGGTAAATACCCCAGAAAGCAAAAAATAGATAAAGAAGTTGTGGCACGTACGTGCAATGCAATATAACTCAGCAATGAAATCTGTGTCATCAGGCCCGTAGCGGCATAGTGAATGGATGAAGGTACGGTGATTCTACGTGAACTACGTCACACAGAAAAAGAAACATCATAAGATATCACTAATACACGGAATGTAAACTTGACTACACATGAACTGAATTACAAAACAGAACAGGGTCTCAAATTTAGAAAACCAACTAGTGCTTGCTTATGGGGTAAGGTGCGTTGGGGTGCTGCATAAAACCAGAGACTGAAATTAGCACAGATAAATTTCCATAAGCCAAATATGTAATAGACAAGACCTACTCCTTGCTCAACGAAATGGACCCAACACCATATGTTCAACGCCTACGAATATACCTGACTAGGAAGAATCTTAAAACCCATGGATATATATGTCTCCGTAAGAGAATCAAGTGTGTATACAGAGGCCGAAACGCAGCAGTGAAAATCCGATAAATCCCATTATCAAAATAAATTTTAAAAACAAAACACAAAGACAGTGAAATAGAGAGCAATTTTTAAATAATTCACTCATGGCATGTGATGCAACCGGGATTTAACACATCTACACCCAGAGCTGGTTGAGACATAAGGCTGGACACTTCAGGCTGATAGCATTGGTGAGTTTCGGTGAGTAAATGCAGACCCTTTGAAGTCATACTGCATGGTACCCATTCCTTGGGTCCCAACACTCCAGGTTCAAGGGATTCTTCCTCCAGCTAAAACATGCATGGGAAACCCTGAGTATCGTCCACCGTGTGATTGGGAAACGATTTAAAATGCATCTCACTTTTCGTATCCTGGTCCTCGGGTTCACTATTCCAGACGCTTTACTAACACTCACCCCTCTGGGAGACTCAGTGCCTTTAACCTCCTGTTTGGCACAGCTTGCAATTTCTGTGCA
The DNA here is from genome assembly GCF_963924675.1 of Phocoena phocoena. NCBI lineage: Eukaryota > Metazoa > Chordata > Mammalia > Artiodactyla > Phocoenidae > Phocoena > Phocoena phocoena. The sequence goes on along the minus strand of NW_027077407.1, from coordinate 26,381 downwards.
AGATGAACAGGAATAGGGAGAACCAATGAGAGACTAGCTGTAGGTGTCTGCACGGGCAAATGTAACGCTCATTGCCTACCAGGAAGAGGAATTAAACAAAGGCTCATTGTGCACTGCTGGAAACAGATTAGGGCCTGAAGTAATCATGCGGTATTGTGCCCAGCTCACAAGAAAGCGAGTTGAAGAAAGGAGTTCAGGGGCACTGTAATTCACAAACCTGCAGAGTTATAAATGACAGCTATCTTCCAAAAGTATATTGAAGTAAGCCTGCGAAGGGGACTTGAAAGCGGGGCAGAATTTCAGGAAAACAATTGCAGGGGGTAGACTGGAATTGCCCTGAAAGCATAGGTAAAGAGGCACAACGTCGACAATGATGCACTTGGCCAAAAAGTGCGTATGCGTTTTTTCCTGAATATATTCAGGGAAAAACGCATACGCCCTTTTTGGCCAACCAAGCAAGCCTGTAAAGGAAATCTGCACTACAATGAAATTTCACTGCCCCCCGGGCAAAAGGGCCATCTGAGAAAAGTGTAAAATCCAGAAAGGTAGGACAGGATATGGAGAACAGGGAGCCTTGTTATGCTGATTGGCAGGATGTAAATTGCCAGCAGCCACCCTGGAGAAGTGTATGGTGTTTCCTGAAACACGTAAGAAATAAAGCAACACAGCCTATGGCAATTGCACTTATGGTCCTATTCCTTAGGGAAATTAAAATAAAAAACAGAGAGCCACCCCAAAGTTTGGGACGGCTGTGTTCCCAAGAAGCTCGTCTACAGTACCAGGTAAATATCCCAGAAAGCAAAAAATGGATAAAGAAGTTGTGGCACGTACGTGCAATGCAATATCACTCAGCAATGAAATCTGTGTCATCAGGCACGTAGCGGCATAGTGAGTGGATGCAGGTACGGTGATTCTACGTGAACTACGTCACACAGAAAAAGAAACATCATAAGATATCACTAATACACGGAATGTAAACTTGACTACACATGAACTGAATTACAAAACAGAACAGGGTCTCAAAATTAGAAAACCAACTAGTGCTTGCTTATGGGGAAAGGTGCCTTGGGGTGCTGCATAAAACCAGAGACTGAAATTAGCACAGATAACATTCCATAAGCCATATATATAATAGACAAGACCTACTCCTTGCTCAACGATATGGACTCAACACCACATATTCAACGCCTAGGAATATACCTGACTAGGAAGAATCTTAAAAGCCATGGATATATATGTCTCCATAAGAGAATGAAGCGTGTGTACAGCGGCCGAAACGCAGCAGTGAAAATCCGATAAATCCCATTATCAAAATAAATTTCGAAAACAAAACACAAATACAGTGAAATAGAGAGCAATTCTTAAATAATTCACTCAGGGCATGTGATGCAACCGGGATTGACCACATCTACACCCAGAGCTGGTTGAGACATAAGGCTGGACACTTCAGGCTGATAGCATTGGTGAGTTTCGGTGAGCAAATGCAGACCCTTTGAAGTCATACTGCATGGTACCTATTCCATGGGTCCCAACTCTTCAAGTTCAAGGGATTCTTCCTCCAGCTAAAACATGCATGGGAAACACACAGTATGGTCCACCGTGTGATTGGGAAACGATTTAAAATGCATCTCAGTTTTCGTATCCTGGTCCTCGGGTTCACCATTCCAGATGCTTTACTAACACTCTCCCCGCTTGGAGAGTCAGTGCCTTTAACCTCCTGTTTGGCACAGCTTGCAATTTCTGTGCAAGATGAACAGGAATAGGGAGAACCAATGAGAGACTAGCTGTAGGTGTCTGCACGGGCAAATGTAACGCTCATTTCCCACCAGGAAGAGGAATTAACCAAAGGCTCAGCGTGCCCTGCTGGAAACAGATTAGGGCCTTAAGCAATCCTGCGGTTTTGTGCCCAGCTCACAAGAAAGCGAGTTGAAGAAAGGAGCTCAGGGGCACTGTAATTCACAAACCTGCAGAGTTATAAATGACAGCTATCCTCCAAAAATATATTGAAGTAAGCCTGCGAAGGGGACTTGAAAGCGGGGCAGAGTTTCAGGAAAACGATTGCAGGGGGTAGACTGGAATTGCCCTGAAAGCATAGGAAAAGAGGCAGAACGTCGAAACTGATGCACTTGGCCAAAAAGGGCGTATGCGTTTTTTCCTGAATATATTCAGGAAAAAACGGATACGCCCTTTTTGGCCAACCAAGCAAGCCTGTAAAGGAAATCTGCACTACAATGAAGTCTCACTGCCCCCCGGGCAAAACGGCCATCTGAAAAAAGTGTAAAATCCAGAAAGGTAGGACAGGATATGGAGAACAGGGAGCATTGTTATGCTGATTGGCAGGATGTAAATTGCCAGCAGCCACCCTGGAGAAGTGTATGGTGTTTCCTGAAACACGTAAGAAATAAAGCAACACAGCCTATGGCAATTGCACTTATGGTCCTATTGCTTAGGGAAATTAAAATCAAAAACAGAGAGCCACCCCAAAGTTTGGGACGGCTGTGTTCCCAAGAAGCTCGTCTACAGTACCAGGTAAATATCCCAGAAAGCAAAAAATGGATAAAGAAGTTGTGGCACGTACGTGCAATGCAATATCACTCAGCAATGAAATCTGTGTCATCAGGCCCGTAGCGGCATAGTGAGTGGATGCAGGTACGGTGATTCTACGTGAACTACGTCACACAGAAAAAGAAGCATCATAAGATATCACTAATACACGGAATGTAAACTTGATTACACATGAACTGAATTACAAAACAGAACAGGGTCTCAAATTTAGAAAACCACCTAGTGCTTGCTTATGGGGAATGGTGCCTTGGGGTGCTGCATAAAACCAGAGACTGAAATTAGCACAGATAACATTCCATAAGCCAAATATGTAATAGACAAGACCTACTCCTTGCTCAACGAAATGGACTCAACACCACATATTCAACGCCTAGGAGTATACCTGACTAGGAAGAATCTTAAAACCCATGGATATATATGTCTCCGAAAGAGAATCAAGCGTGTGTACAGCGGCATAAACGCAGCAGTGAAAATCCGATAAATCCCATTATCAAAATAAATTTCAAAAACAAAACACAAAGACAGTGAAATAGAGAGCAATTCTTAAATAATTCACTCAGGGCATGTGATGCAACCGGGATTTAACACATCTACACCCAGAGCTGGTTGAGACATAAGGCTGGACACTTCAGGCTGATAGCATTCGTGAGTTTCGGTGAGCAAATGCAGACCCTTTGAAGTCATACGGCATGGTACTCATTCCATGGGTCCCAACTCTCCAGGTTCAAGGGATTCTTCCTCCAGCTAAAACATGCATGGGAAACCCAGAGTATCGTCCACCGTGTGATTGGGAAATGATTTAAAATGCATCTCAGTTTTCGTATCCTGGTCCTCGTGTTCACCATTCCAGATGCTTTACTAACACTCTCCCTGCTTGGAGAGTCAGTGCCTTTAACCTCGTATTTGGCACAGCTTGCAATTTCTGCGCAAGATGAACAGGAATAGGAGAAGCAATGTGAGACTAGCTGTAGGTGTCTGCACGGGCAAATGTAACGCTCATTTCCCACCTGGAAGAGGAATTACCAAAGGCTCAGCGTGCCCTGCCGGAAACAGATTAGGGCCTGAAGCAATCCTGCGGTTTTGGGCCCAGCTCACAAGAAAGCGAGTTGAAGAAAGGAGCTCAGGGGCACTGTAATTCACAAACCTGCAGAGTTATAAATGACAGCTATCCTCCAAAAATATATTGAAGTAAGCCTGCGAAGGGGACTGGAAAGCGGGGCAGAATTTCAGGAAAACGATTGCAGGGGGTAGACTGGAATTGCCTTGAAAGCATAGGAATAGAGGCAGAACGTCGACAATGATGCACTTGGCCAAAAAGTGCATATGCGTTTTTTCCTGAATATATTCAGGAAAAAATGCATACGCACATTTTGGCCAACCAAGCAAGCCTGTAAAGGAAATCTGCACTACAATGAAGTCTCACGGCCACCCTGGCAAAAGGGCCATCTGAAAATAGTGGAAAATCCAGAAAGGTATGGCAGGATATGGAGAACAGTGAGCCTTGTTATGCCGATTGGCAGGAGGTAAATTGCCAACAGCCACCCTGGAGAAGTGCATGGTGTTTCATGAAACACGTAAGAAATAAAGCAACACAGCCTATGGCACTTGCACTTATGGTCCTATAGCTTAGGGAAATTAAAATCAAAAACAGACAGCCACCCCAATGTTTGGGACGGCTGTGTTCACAGGAAGCTCGTCTACAGTACCAGGTAAATATCCCTGAGAGCAAAAAATGGATAAAGAAGTTGTGGCACGTACGTACAATGGAATATCTCTCAGCAATGAAATCTGTGTCATCAGGCCCGTAGCGGTTAGTGAGTGGATGCATGTACGGTGATTCTACGTGAACTACGTCACACAGAAATAGAAACATCATAAGATATCACTGATACACGGAATGTAAACTTGACTACACATGAACTGAATTACAAAACAGAACAGGGTCTCAAATTTAGAAAACCAACTAGTGCTTGCTTATGGGGACAGGTGCGTTGGGGTGCTGCATAAAACCAGAGACTGAAATTAGCACAGATAACTTTCCGTAAGCCAAATATATAATAAACAAGACCTACCCCTTGCTCAAAGAAATAGACCCAACACCACATGTTCAACGCCTAGGAATATACATGACTAAGAAGAATCTTAAAACCCATGGATATATATGTTTCCGTATGAGAATCAAGCGTGTGTACAGCGGCCGAAACGCAGCAGTGAAAATCCGATAAATCCCATTATCAAAATAAATTTCGAAAACAAAACACAAAGACAGTGAAATAGAGAGCAATTCTTAAATAATTCACTCAGGGCATGTGATGCAACCGGGATTGACCACATGTACACCCAGAGCTGGTTGAGACATAAGGCTGGACACTTCAGGCTAATAGCATTGGTGAGTTTCGTTGAACAAATGCAGACCCTTTGAAGTCATACTGCATGGTACCCATTCCATGGGTCCCAACTCTCCAGGTTCAAGGGAATCTTCCCCCAGCTAAAATATGCATGGGAAACCCAGAGTATCATCCACCGTGTGATTGGGAAACGATTTAAAATGCATCTCAGTTTTCGTATCCTGGTCCTCGGGTTCACCATTCCAGATGCTTTACTAATACTCTCCCCGCTTGGAGAGTCAGTGCCTTTAACCTCCTCTTTGGCACAGCTTGCAATTTCTGTGCAAGATGAACAGGAATAGGGAGAACCAATGAGAGACTAGCTGTAGGTGTCTGCACGGGCAAATGTAATGCTCATTGCCCACCAGGAAGAGGAATTAACCAAAGGCTCAGCGTGCCCTGCCGGAAACAGATTAGGGCCTGAAGCAATCCTGCAGTTTTGTGCCCAGCTCACAAGAAAGCGAGTTGAAGAAAGGAGCTCAGGGGCACTGTAATTCACTAACCTGCAGAGTTATAAATGACAGCTATCCTCCAAAAATATATTGAAGTAAGCCTGCGAAGGGGACTTGAAAGCGTGGCAGAATTTCAGGAAAACGATTGCAGGGGGTAGACTGGAATTGCACTGAAAGCATAGGAAAAGAGGCAGAACGTCGACAATGATGCACTTGGCCAAAAAGTGCGTATGCGTTTTTTCCGGAATATATTCAGGAAAAAACGCATACGCCCTTTTTGGCCAACCAAGCAAGCCTGTAAAGGAAATCTGCACTACAATGAAATCTAACTGCCCCCCCGGGCAAAAGGGCCATCTGAAAAAAGTGTAAAATCCAGAAAGGTAGGACAGGATATGGAGAAGAGGGAGCCTTGTTATGCTGATTGGCAGGATGTAAATTGTGAACAGCCACCCTGGAGAAATGTATGGTGTTTCCTGAAACACATAAGAAATAAAACAACACAGCCTATGGCAATTGCACTTATGGTCCTATTACTTAGGGAAATTAAAATCAAAAACAGAGAGCCACCCAAAAGTTTGGGACGGCTGTGTTCCCAAGAAGCTCGTCTACAGTACCAGGTAAATATCCCAGAAAGCAAAAAATGGATAAAGAAGTTGTGGCACGTACGTGCAATGCAATATCACTCAGCAATGAAATCTGTGTCATCAGGCCCGTAGCGGCATAGTGAGTAGATGCAGGTACGGTGACTCTACGTGAACTACGTCACACAGAAAAAGAAACATCATAAGATATCACTAATACACGGAATGTAAACTTGACTACACATGAACTGAATTACAAAACAGAACAGGGTCACAAATTTAGAAAACCAACTAGTGCTTGCTTATGGGGAAACATGCCTTGGGGTGCTGCATAAAACCAGAGACTGAAATTAGCACAGATAACATTCCATAAGCCAAATATGTAATAGACAACTCCTACTCCTTGCTCAACGAAATGGACCCAACACCACATATTCAACGCCTAGGAATATACCTGACTAGGAAGAATCTTAAAACCCATGGATTTATATGTCTCCGTAAGAGAATCAAGCGTGTTTACAGCGGCATAAACACAGCAGTGAAAATCCGATAAATCCCATTATCAAAATAAATTTCAAAAACAAAACACAAAGACAGTGAAATAGGGAGCAATTCTTAAATAATTCACTCAGGGCATGTGATGCAACCGGGATTTAACACATCTACACCCAGAGTTGGTTGAGACATAAGGCTGGACACTTCAGGCTGATAGCATTGGTGAGTTTCGGTGAGCAAATGCAGACCCTTTGAAGTCATACTGCATGGTACCCATTCCATGGGTCCCAACTCTCCAGGTTCAAGGGATTCTTCCTCCAGCTGAAACATGCATGGGAAACCCAGTGTATCGTCCACCGTGTGATTGGGAAACGATTTAAAATGCATCTCAGTTTTCGTATCCTGGTCCTCGGGTTCACCATTACAGATGCTTTACTAACACTCTCCCCGATTGGAGAGTCAGTGCCTTTAACCTCCTCTTTGGCACAGCTTGCAATTTCTGTGCAAGATGAACAGGAATAGGGAGAACCAATGAGAGACTAGCTATAGGTGTCTGCACGGGCAAATGTAACGCTCATTTCCCACCAGGAAGAGGAATTAACCAAAGGCTCAGCATGCCCTGCCGGAAACATATTAGGGCCTGAAGCAATCCTGCGATTTTGTGCCCAGCTCACAAGAAAGCGAGTTGAAGAAAGGATCTCAGGGGCACTGTAATTCACAAACCTGCAGAGTTATAAATGACAGCTATCCTCCAAAAATATATTGAAGTAAGCCTGCGAAGGGGACTTGAAAGCGGGGCAGAGTTTCAGGAAAACCATTGCAGGGGGTAGACTGGAATTGCCCTGAAAGCATAGGAAAAGAGGAACAACGTCGACAATGATGCACTTGGCCAAAAAGGGCGTATGCATTTTTTCCTGAATATATTCAGGAAAAAACGCATACGCCCTTTTTGGCCAACCAAGCAAGCCTGTAAAGGAAATCTGCACTACAATGCAGTCTCACTGCCCCCCGGCAAAAGGGCCATCTGAAAAAAGTGTAAAATCCAGAAAGGTAGGACAGGATATGGAGAACAGGGAGCCTTGTTATGCTGATTGGCCGGATTTAAATTGCCAGCAGCCACCCTGGAGAAGTGCATGGTGTTTCATGAAACACGTAAGAAATAAAGCAACACAGCCTATGGCACTTCCACTTATGGTCCTATAGCTTACGGAAATTAAAATCAAAAACAGACAGCCACCCCAATATTTGGGACGGCTGTGTTCACAAGAAGCTCGTCTACAGTACCAGGTAAATATCCCAGAAAGCAAAAAATGGATAAAGAAGTTGTGGCACGTACGTGCAATGCAATATCACTCAGCAATGAAATCTGTGTCATCAGGCCCGTAGCGGCATAGTGAGTGGATGCAGGTACGGTGATTCTACGTGAACTACGTCACACAGAAAAAGAAGCATCATAAGATATCACTAATACACGGAATGTAAACTTGATTACACATGAACTGAATTACAAAACAGAACAGGGTCTCAAATTTAGAAAACCACCTAGTGCTTGCTTATGGGGAATGGTGCCTTGGGGTGCTGCATAAAACCAGAGACTGAAATTAGCACAGATAACATTCCATAAGCCAAATATGTAATAGACAAGACCTACTCCTTGCTCAACGAAATGGACTCAACACCACATATTCAACGCCTAGGAGTATACCTGACTAGGAAGAATCTTAAAACCCATGGATATATATGTCTCCGAAAGAGAATCAAGCGTGTGTACAGCGGCATAAACGCAGCAGTGAAAATCCGATAAATCCCATTATCAAAATAAATTTCAAAAACAAAACACAAAGACAGTGAAATAGAGAGCAATTCTTAAATAATTCACTCAGGGCATGTGATGCAACCGGGATTTAACACATCTACACCCAGAGCTGGTTGAGACATAAGGCTGGACACTTCAGGCTGATAGCATTCGTGAGTTTCGGTGAGCAAATGCAGACCCTTTGAAGTCATACGGCATGGTACTCATTCCATGGGTCCCAACTCTCCAGGTTCAAGGGATTCTTCCTCCAGCTAAAACATGCATGGGAAACCCAGAGTATCGTCCACCGTGTGATTGGGAAATGATTTAAAATGCATCTCAGTTTTCGTATCCTGGTCCTCGTGTTCACCATTCCAGATGCTTTACTAACACTCTCCCTGCTTGGAGAGTCAGTGCCTTTAACCTCGTATTTGGCACAGCTTGCAATTTCTGCGCAAGATGAACAGGAATAGGAGAAGCAATGTGAGACTAGCTGTAGGTGTCTGCACGGGCAAATGTAACGCTCATTTCCCACCTGGAAGAGGAATTACCAAAGGCTCAGCGTGCCCTGCCGGAAACAGATTAGGGCCTGAAGCAATCCTGCGGTTTTGGGCCCAGCTCACAAGAAAGCGAGTTGAAGAAAGGAGCTCAGGGGCACTGTAATTCACAAACCTGCAGAGTTATAAATGACAGCTATCCTCCAAAAATATATTGAAGTAAGCCTGCGAAGGGGACTGGAAAGCGGGGCAGAATTTCAGGAAAACGATTGCAGGGGGTAGACTGGAATTGCCTTGAAAGCATAGGAATAGAGGCAGAACGTCGACAATGATGCACTTGGCCAAAAAGTGCATATGCGTTTTTTCCTGAATATATTCAGGAAAAAATGCATACGCACATTTTGGCCAACCAAGCAAGCCTGTAAAGGAAATCTGCACTACAATGAAGTCTCACGGCCACCCTGGCAAAAGGGCCATCTGAAAATAGTGGAAAATCCAGAAAGGTATGGCAGGATATGGAGAACAGTGAGCCTTGTTATGCCGATTGGCAGGAGGTAAATTGCCAACAGCCACCCTGGAGAAGTGCATGGTGTTTCATGAAACACGTAAGAAATAAAGCAACACAGCCTATGGCACTTGCACTTATGGTCCTATAGCTTAGGGAAATTAAAATCAAAAACAGACAGCCACCCCAATGTTTGGGACGGCTGTGTTCACAGGAAGCTCGTCTACAGTACCAGGTAAATATCCCTGAGAGCAAAAAATGGATAAAGAAGTTGTGGCACGTACGTACAATGGAATATCTCTCAGCAATGAAATCTGTGTCATCAGGCCCGTAGCGGTTAGTGAGTGGATGCATGTACGGTGATTCTACGTGAACTACGTCACACAGAAATAGAAACATCATAAGATATCACTGATACACGGAATGTAAACTTGACTACACATGAACTGAATTACAAAACAGAACAGGGTCTCAAATTTAGAAAACCAACTAGTGCTTGCTTATGGGGACAGGTGCGTTGGGGTGCTGCATAAAACCAGAGACTGAAATTAGCACAGATAACTTTCCGTAAGCCAAATATATAATAAACAAGACCTACCCCTTGCTCAAAGAAATAGACCCAACACCACATGTTCAACGCCTAGGAATATACATGACTAAGAAGAATCTTAAAACCCATGGATATATATGTTTCCGTATGAGAATCAAGCGTGTGTACAGCGGCCGAAACGCAGCAGTGAAAATCCGATAAATCCCATTATCAAAATAAATTTCGAAAACAAAACACAAAGACAGTGAAATAGAGAGCAATTCTTAAATAATTCACTCAGGGCATGTGATGCAACCGGGATTGACCACATGTACACCCAGAGCTGGTTGAGACATAAGGCTGGACACTTCAGGCTAATAGCATTGGTGAGTTTCGTTGAACAAATGCAGACCCTTTGAAGTCATACTGCATGGTACCCATTCCATGTGTCCCAACTCTCCAGGTTCAAGGGAATCTTCCCCCAGCTAAAATATGCATGGGAAACCCAGAGTATCATCCACCGTGTGATTGGGAAACGATTTAAAATGCATCTCAGTTTTCGTATCCTGGTCCTCGGGTTCACCATTCCAGATGCTTTACTAATACTCTCCCTGCTTGGAGAGTCAGTGCCTTTAACCTCCTCTTTGGCACAGCTTGCAATTTCTGTGCAAGATGAACAGGAATAGGGAGAACCAATGAGAGACTAGCTGTAGGTGTCTGCACGGGCAAATGTAATGCTCATTGCCCACCAGGAAGAGGAATTAACCAAAGGCTCAGCGTGCCCTGCCGGAAACAGATTAGGGCCTGAAGCAATCCTGCAGTTTTGTGCCCAGCTCACAAGAAAGCGAGTTGAAGAAAGGAGCTCAGGGGCACTGTAATTCACTAACCTGCAGAGTTATAAATGACAGCTATCCTCCAAAAATATACTGAAGTAAGCCTGCGAAGGGGACTTGAAAGCGGGGCAGAATTTCAGGAAAACGATTGCAGGGGGTAGACTGGAATAGGCCTGAAAGCATAGGGAAAGAGGCAGAACGTCGACAATGATGCACTTGGCCAAATAGGGCGTATGCGTTTTTTCCTGAATATATGAAGGGAAAAACGCATACGCCCTTTTTGGCCAACCAAGCAAGCCTGTAAAGGAAATCTGCACTACAATGAAGTCTCACTGCCCCAGGGCAAAGGGCCATCTGAAAAAAGTGTAAAATCCAGAAAGGTAGGACAGGATATGGAGAACAGGGAGCATTGTTATGCTGATTGGCAGGATGTAAATTGCCAGCAGCCACCCTGGAGAAGTGTATGGTGTTTCCTGAAACACGTAAGAAATAAAGCAACACAGCCTATGGCAATTGCACTTATGGTCCTATTGCTTAGGGAAATTAAAATCAAAAACAGAGAGCCACCCCAAAGTTTGGGACGGCTGTGTTCCCAAGAAGCTCGTCTACAGTACCAGGTAAATATCCCAGAAAGCAAAAAATGGATAAAGAAGTTGTGGCACGTACGTGCAATGCAATATCACTCAGCAATGAAATCTGTGTCATCAGGCCCGTAGCGGCATAGTGAGTGGATGCAGGTACGGTGATTCTACGTGAACTACGTCACACAGAAAAAGAAGCATCATAAGATATCACTAATACACGGAATGTAAACTTGATTACACATGAACTGAATTACAAAACAGAACAGGGTCTCAAATTTAGAAAACCACCTAGTGCTTGCTTATGGGGAATGGTGCCTTGGGGTGCTGCATAAAACCAGAGACTGAAATTAGCACAGATAACATTCCATAAGCCAAATATGTAATAGACAAGACCTACTCCTTGCTCAACGAAATGGACTCAACACCACATATTCAACGCCTAGGAGTATACCTGACTAGGAAGAATCTTAAAACCCATGGATATATATGTCTCCGAAAGAGAATCAAGCGTGTGTACAGCGGCATAAACGCAGCAGTGAAAATCCGATAAATCCCATTATCAAAATAAATTTCAAAAACAAAACACAAAGACAGTGAAATAGAGAGCAATTCTTAAATAATTCACTCAGGGCATGTGATGCAACCGGGATTTAACACATCTACACCCAGAGCTGGTTGAGACATAAGGCTGGACACTTCAGGCTGATAGCATTCGTGAGTTTCGGTGAGCAAATGCAGACCCTTTGAAGTCATACGGCATGGTACTCATTCCATGGGTCCCAACTCTCCAGGTTCAAGGGATTCTTCCTCCAGCTAAAACATGCATGGGAAACCCAGAGTATCGTCCACCGTGTGATTGGGAAATGATTTAAAATGCATCTCAGTTTTCGTATCCTGGTCCTCGTGTTCACCATTCCAGATGCTTTACTAACACTCTCCCTGCTTGGAGAGTCAGTGCCTTTAACCTCGTATTTGGCACAGCTTGCAATTTCTGCGCAAGATGAACAGGAATAGGAGAAGCAATGTGAGACTAGCTGTAGGTGTCTGCACGGGCAAATGTAACGCTCATTTCCCACCTGGAAGAGGAATTACCAAAGGCTCAGCGTGCCCTGCCGGAAACAGATTAGGGCCTGAAGCAATCCTGCGGTTTTGGGCCCAGCTCACAAGAAAGCGAGTTGAAGAAAGGAGCTCAGGGGCACTGTAATTCACAAACCTGCAGAGTTATAAATGACAGCTATCCTCCAAAAATATATTGAAGTAAGCCTGCGAAGGGGACTGGAAAGCGGGGCAGAATTTCAGGAAAACGATTGCAGGGGGTAGACTGGAATTGCCTTGAAAGCATAGGAATAGAGGCAGAACGTCGACAATGATGCACTTGGCCAAAAAGTGCATATGCGTTTTTTCCTGAATATATTCAGGAAAAAATGCATACGCACATTTTGGCCAACCAAGCAAGCCTGTAAAGGAAATCTGCACTACAATGAAGTCTCACGGCCACCCTGGCAAAAGGGCCATCTGAAAATAGTGGAAAATCCAGAAAGGTATGGCAGGATATGGAGAACAGTGAGCCTTGTTATGCCGATTGGCAGGAGGTAAATTGCCAACAGCCACCCTGGAGAAGTGCATGGTGTTTCATGAAACACGTAAGAAATAAAGCAACACAGCCTATGGCACTTGCACTTATGGTCCTATAGCTTAGGGAAATTAAAATCAAAAACAGACAGCCACCCCAATGTTTGGGACGGCTGTGTTCACAGGAAGCTCGTCTACAGTACCAGGTAAATATCCCTGAGAGCAAAAAATGGATAAAGAAGTTGTGGCACGTACGTACAATGGAATATCTCTCAGCAATGAAATCTGTGTCATCAGGCCCGTAGCGGTTAGTGAGTGGATGCATGTACGGTGATTCTACGTGAACTACGTCACACAGAAATAGAAACATCATAAGATATCACTGATACACGGAATGTAAACTTGACTACACATGAACTGAATTACAAAACAGAACAGGGTCTCAAATTTAGAAAACCAACTAGTGCTTGCTTATGGGGACAGGTGCGTTGGGGTGCTGCATAAAACCAGAGACTGAAATTAGCACAGATAACTTTCCGTAAGCCAAATATATAATAAACAAGACCTACCCCTTGCTCAAAGAAATAGACCCAACACCACATGTTCAACGCCTAGGAATATACATGACTAAGAAGAATCTTAAAACCCATGGATATATATGTTTCCGTATGAGAATCAAGCGTGTGTACAGCGGCCGAAACGCAGCAGTGAAAATCCGATAAATCCCATTATCAAAATAAATTTCGAAAACAAAACACAAAGACAGTGAAATAGAGAGCAATTCTTAAATAATTCACTCAGGGCATGTGATGCAACCGGGATTGACCACATGTACACCCAGAGCTGGTTGAGACATAAGGCTGGACACTTCAGGCTAATAGCATTGGTGAGTTTCGTTGAACAAATGCAGACCCTTTGAAGTCATACTGCATGGTACCCATTCCATGGGTCCCAACTCTCCAGGTTCAAGGGAATCTTCCCCCAGCTAAAATATGCATGGGAAACCCAGAGTATCATCCACCGTGTGATTGGGAAACGATTTAAAATGCATCTCAGTTTTCGTATCCTGGTCCTCGGGTTCACCATTCCAGATGCTTTACTAATACTCTCCCCGCTTGGAGAGTCAGTGCCTTTAACCTCCTCTTTGGCACAGCTTGCAATTTCTGTGCAAGATGAACAGGAATAGGGAGAACCAATGAGAGACTAGCTGTAGGTGTCTGCACGGGCAAATGTAATGCTCATTGCCCACCAGGAAGAGGAATTAACCAAAGGCTCAGCGTGCCCTGCCGGAAACAGATTAGGGCCTGAAGCAATCCTGCAGTTTTGTGCCCAGCTCACAAGAAAGCGAGTTGAAGAAAGGAGCTCAGGGGCACTGTAATTCACTAACCTGCAGAGTTATAAATGACAGCTATCCTCCAAAAATATATTGAAGTAAGCCTGCGAAGGGGACTTGAAAGCGTGGCAGAATTTCAGGAAAACGATTGCAGGGGGTAGACTGGAATTGCACTGAAAGCATAGGAAAAGAGGCAGAACGTCGACAATGATGCACTTGGCCAAAAAGTGCGTATGCGTTTTTTCCGGAATATATTCAGGAAAAAACGCATACGCCCTTTTTGGCCAACCAAGCAAGCCTGTAAAGGAAATCTGCACTACAATGAAATCTAACTGCCCCCCCGGGCAAAAGGGCCATCTGAAAAAAGTGTAAAATCCAGAAAGGTAGGACAGGATATGGAGAAGAGGGAGCCTTGTTATGCTGATTGGCAGGATGTAAATTGTGAACAGCCACCCTGGAGAAATGTATGGTGTTTCCTGAAACACATAAGAAATAAAACAACACAGCCTATGGCAATTGCACTTATGGTCCTATTACTTAGGGAAATTAAAATCAAAAACAGAGAGCCACCCAAAAGTTTGGGACGGCTGTGTTCCCAAGAAGCTCGTCTACAGTACCAGGTAAATATCCCAGAAAGCAAAAAATGGATAAAGAAGTTGTGGCACGTACGTGCAATGCAATATCACTCAGCAATGAAATCTGTGTCATCAGGCCCGTAGCGGCATAGTGAGTAGATGCAGGTACGGTGACTCTACGTGAACTACGTCACACAGAAAAAGAAACATCATAAGATATCACTAATACACGGAATGTAAACTTGACTACACATGAACTGAATTACAAAACAGAACAGGGTCACAAATTTAGAAAACCAACTAGTGCTTGCTTATGGGGAAACATGCCTTGGGGTGCTGCATAAAACCAGAGACTGAAATTAGCACAGATAACATTCCATAAGCCAAATATGTAATAGACAACTCCTACTCCTTGCTCAACGAAATGGACCCAACACCACATATTCAACGCCTAGGAATATACCTGACTAGGAAGAATCTTAAAACCCATGGATTTATATGTCTCCGTAAGAGAATCAAGCGTGTTTACAGCGGCATAAACACAGCAGTGAAAATCCGATAAATCCCATTATCAAAATAAATTTCAAAAACAAAACACAAAGACAGTGAAATAGGGAGCAATTCTTAAATAATTCACTCAGGGCATGTGATGCAACCGGGATTTAACACATCTACACCCAGAGTTGGTTGAGACATAAGGCTGGACACTTCAGGCTGATAGCATTGGTGAGTTTCGGTGAGCAAATGCAGACCCTTTGAAGTCATACTGCATGGTACCCATTCCATGGGTCCCAACTCTCCAGGTTCAAGGGATTCTTCCTCCAGCTGAAACATGCATGGGAAACCCAGTGTATCGTCCACCGTGTGATTGGGAAACGATTTAAAATGCATCTCAGTTTTCGTATCCTGGTCCTCGGGTTCACCATTACAGATGCTTTACTAACACTCTCCCCGATTGGAGAGTCAGTGCCTTTAACCTCCTCTTTGGCACAGCTTGCAATTTCTGTGCAAGATGAACAGGAATAGGGAGAACCAATGAGAGACTAGCTATAGGTGTCTGCACGGGCAAATGTAACGCTCATTTCCCACCAGGAAGAGGAATTAACCAAAGGCTCAGCATGCCCTGCCGGAAACATATTAGGGCCTGAAGCAATCCTGCGATTTTGTGCCCAGCTCACAAGAAAGCGAGTTGAAGAAAGGATCTCAGGGGCACTGTAATTCACAAACCTGCAGAGTTATAAATGACAGCTATCCTCCAAAAATATATTGAAGTAAGCCTGCGAAGGGGACTTGAAAGCGGGGCAGAGTTTCAGGAAAACCATTGCAGGGGGTAGACTGGAATTGCCCTGAAAGCATAGGAAAAGAGGAACAACGTCGACAATGATGCACTTGGCCAAAAAGGGCGTATGCATTTTTTCCTGAATATATTCAGGAAAAAACGCATACGCCCTTTTTGGCCAACCAAGCAAGCCTGTAAAGGAAATCTGCACTACAATGCAGTCTCACTGCCCCCCGGCAAAAGGGCCATCTGAAAAAAGTGTAAAATCCAGAAAGGTAGGACAGGATATGGAGAACAGGGAGCCTTGTTATGCTGATTGGCCGGATGTAAATTGCCAGCAGCCACCCTGGAGAAGTGTATGGTGTTTCCTGAAACACGTAAGAAACAAAGCAACACAGCCTATGGCACTTCCACTTATGGTCCTATAGCTTACGGAAATTAAAATCAAAAACAGACAGCCACCCCAATATTTGGGACGGCTGTGTTCACAAGAAGCTCGTCTACAGTATCAGGTAAATATCCCAGAAAGCAAAAAATGGATAAAGAAGTTGTGGCACGTACGTACAATGCAATATCACTCAGCAATGAAATCTGTGTCATCAGGCCCGTAGCGGCACAGTGAGTGGATGCAGGTACGGTGATTCTACGTGAACTACGTTACACAGAAAAAGAAACATCATAAGATATCACTAATACACGGAATGTAAACTTGACTACACATGAACTGAATTACAAAACAGAACAGGGTCTCAAATTTAGAAAACCAACTAGTGCTTGCTTATGGGGAAAGGTGCGTTGGGGTGCTGCATAAAACCAGAGACTGAAATTAGCACAGATAACTTTCCATAAGCCAAATATGTAATAGACAAGACCTACTCCTAGCTCAACGAAATGGACTCAACACCACATATTCAACGCCTAGGAATATACCTGACTAGGAAAAATCTTAAGACCCATGGATATATATGTCTCCGTAAGAGAATCAAGCGTGTGTACAGCGGCCGAAACGCAGCAGTTAAAATCCGATAAATCCCATTATCAAAATAAATTTCGAAAACAAAACACAAAGACAGTGAAATAGAGAGCAATTCTTAAATAATTCACTCAGGGCATGTGATGCAACCGGGATTGACCACATCTACACCCAGAGCTGGTTGAGACATAAGGCTGGACACATCAGGCTGATAGCATTGGTGAGTTTCGGTGAGCAAATGCAGACCCTTTGAAGTAATACTGTGTGGTACCTATTCCATGGGTCCCAACTCTTCAGGTTCAAGGTATTCTTCTTCCAGCTAAAACATGCATGGGAAACCCACAGTATGGTCCACCGTGTGATTGGGAAACGATTTAAAATGCATCTCAGTTTTCGTATCCTGGTCCTCGGGTTCACCATTCCAGATGCTTTACTAACACTCTCCCCGCTTGGAGAGTCAGTGCCTTTAACCTCCTCTTTGGCACAGCTTGCAATTTCTGTGCAAAATGAACAGGAATAGGGAGAACCAATGAGAGACTAGCTGTAGGTGTCTGCACGGGCAAATGTAACGGTCATTGCCCACCAGGAAGAGGAATTAACCAAAGGCTCAGCATGCCCTGCCGGAAACAGATTAGGGCCTGAAGCAATACTGCGGTTTTGTGCCCAGCTCACAAGAAAGCGAGTTGAAGAAAGGAGATCAGGGGCACTGTAATTCACAAACCTGCAGAGTTATAAATGACAGCTATCCTCCAAAAATATATTGAAGTAAGCCTGCGAAGGGGACTTGAAAGCAGGGCAGAATTTCAGGAAAACGATTGCAGGGAGTAGACTGGAATTGCCCTGAAAGCATAGGAAAAGAGGCAGAACGTCGACAATGATGCACTTGGCCAAAAAGGGCGTATGCGTTTTTTCCTGAATATATTCAGGAAAAAACGCATACGCCCTTTTTGGCCAACCAAGCAAGCCTGTAAAGGAAATCTGCCTTACAATGAAGTCTCACTGCCCCCCCGGGCAAAAGGGCCATGTGAAAACAGTTTAAAATCCAGAAAGGTAGGACAGGATATGGAGAACAGGGAGCCTTGTTATGCTGATTGGCAGGATGTAAATTGCCAGCAGCCACCCTGGAGAAGTGTATGGTGTTTCCTGAAACACGTAAGAAACAAAGCAACACAGCCTATGGCACTTTCACGTATGGTCCTATAGCTTACAGAAATTAAAATCAAAAACAGACAGCCCCCCCAATAATTGGGACGGCTTTGTGCACAAGAAGCTCGTCTACAGTATCAGGTAAATATCCCAAAAGCAAAAAATGGATAAAGAAGTTGTGGCAAGTACGTGCAATGCAATATCACTCAGCAATGAAATCTGTGTTATCAGGCCCGTAGCGGCATAGTAAGTGGATGCAGGTACGGTGATTCTACGTGAACTACGTTACACAGAAAAAGAAACATCATAAGATATCACTAATACACGGAATGTAAACTTGACTACACATGAACTGAATTACAAAACAGATCAGGGTCTCAAATTTAGAAAACCAACTAGTGCTTGCTTATGGGGAAAGGTGCCTTGGGGTGCTGCATAAAACCAGAAACTGAAATTAGCACAGATAACTTTCCATAAGCCAAATATGTAATAGACAAAACCTACTCCTTGCTCAACGAAATGGACCCAACACCATATATTCAACGCCTAGGAATATACCTGACTAGGAAGAATCTTAAAACCCATGGATATATATGTCTCCGTAAGAGAAACAAGCGTGTTTACTGCGGCCGAAACGCAGCAGTGAAAATCCGATAAATCCCATTATCAAAATAAATTTCGAAAACAAAACACAAAGACAGTGAAATAGAGAGCAATTCTTAAATAATTCACTCAGGGCATGTGATGCAACCAGGATTGACCACATCTACACCCAGAGCTGGTTGAGACATAAGGCTGGACACTTCAGGCTGATAACATTGGTGAGTTTCGGTGAGCAAATGCAGACCCTTTGAAGTCATACTGCATGGTACCCATTCCATGGGTCCCAACTCTCCAGGTTCAAGGGATTCTTCCTCCAGCTAAAACATGCATGGGAAACCCAGAGTATCGTCCACCGTGTGATTGGGAAACGATTTAAAATGCATCTCAGTTTTCGTATCCTGGTCCTCGGGTTCACCATTCCAGATGCTTTACTAACACTCTCCCCACTTGGAGAGTCAGTGCCTTTAACCTCCTGTTTGGCACAGCTTGCAATTTCTGTGCAAGATGAACAGGAATAGGGAGAACCAATGAGAGACTAGCTGTAGGTGTCTGCACGGGCAAATGTAACGCTCATTTCCCACCAGGAAGAGGAATTAACCAAAGGCTCAGCGTGCCCTGCCGGAAAAAGATTAGGGCCTGAAGCAATCCTGTGGTTTTGTGCCCAACTCACAAGAAAGCGAGTTGAAGAAAGGAGCTCAGGGGCACTGTAATTCACAAACCGGCAGAGTTATAAATGACAGCTATCTTCCAAAAATATATTGAAGTAAGCCTGCGAAGGGGACTTGAATGCGGGGCAGAGTGTCAGGAAAACCATTGCAGGGGGTAGACTGGAATTGCCCTGAAAGCATAGGAAAAGAGGCAGAATGTCGACAATGATGCACTTCGCCAAAAAGGGCGTATGCGTTTTTTCCTGAATATATTCAGGAAAAAACGCATACGCCCTTTTTGGCCAACCAAGCAAGCCTGTAAAGGAAATCTGCACTACAATGAAGTCTCACTGCCCCCCGGGCAAAAGGGCCATCTGAAAGAAGTGTAAAATCCAGAAAGGTAGGACAGGATATGGAGAACAGGGAGCCTTGTTATGCTGATTGGCAGGATGTAAATTGCAAGCAGCCAACCTGGAGAAGTGTATGGTGTTTCCTGAAACAGGTAAGAAACAAAGCAACACAGCCTATGGCACTTCCACTTATGGTCTTATAGCTTACGGAAATTAAAATCAAAAACAGACAGCCACCCCAATATTTGGGACGGCTGTGTTCACAAGAAGCTCGTCTACAGTATCAGGTAAATATCCCAGAAAGCAAAAAATGGATAAAGAAGTTGTGGCACGTACGTACAATGCAATATCACTCAGCAATGAAATCTGTGTCAATTGGCCCGTAGCGGCATAGTGAGTGGATGCAGGTACGGTGATTCTACGTGAACTACGTCACACAGAAAAAGAAACATCCTAAGATATCACTAATACACGGAATGTAAACTTGACTACACATGAACTGAATTACAAAACAGAACAGGATCTCAAATTTAGAAAACCAACTAGTGCTTGCTTATGGGGAAAGGTGCCTTGGGGTGCTGCATAAAACCAGAGACTGAAATTAGCACAGATAACTTTCCATAAGCCAAATATGTAATAGACAAGACCTACTACTTGCTCAATGAAATGGACCCAACACCACATATTCAACGCCTAGGAATATACCTGACGAGGAAGAACCTTAAAACCCATGGATATATATGTCTCCGTAAGAGAATCAAGCGTGTGTACAGCGGCCGAAACGAAGCAGTGAAAATCCGATAAATCCCATTATCAAAATAAATTTCGAAAACAAAACACAAAGACAGTGAAATAGAGAGCAATTCTTAAATAATTCACTCAGGGCATGTGATGCAACCGGGATTGACCACATCTACACCCAGAGCTGGTTGAGACATAAGGCTGGACACTTCAGGCTGATAGCATTGGTGAGTTTAGGTGAGCAAATGCAGACCCTTTGAAGTCATACTGCATGGTACTCATTCCATGGGTCCCAACTCTCCAGGTTCAAGGGATTCTTCCTCCAGCTAAAACATGCATGGGAAACCCAGAGTATCGTCCACAGTGTGATTGGGAAACGATTTAAAATGCATCTCAGTTTTCGTATCCTGGTCCTCGGGTTCACCATTCCAGATGCTTTACTAACACTCTCCCCGCTTGGAGAGTCAGTGCCTTTAACCTCCTCTTTGGCACAGCTTGCAATTTCTGTGCAAGATGAACAGGAACAGGGAGAACCAATGAGAGACTAGCTGTAGGTGTCTGCACGGGCAAATGTAACGCACATTTCCCACCAGGAAGAGGAATTAACCAAAGGCTCAGTGTGCCCTGCCGGAAACAGATTAGGGCCTGAAGCAATCCTGCGGTTTTGTGCCCAGCTCACAAGAAAGCGAGTTGAAGAAAGGAGCTCAGGGGCACTGTAATGCACAAACCTGCAGAGTTATAAAGGACAGCTATCTTCCAAAAATATATTGAAGTAAGCCTGCGAAGGGGACTTGAAAGCGGGGCAGAATTTCAGGAAAACGATTGCAGGGGGTAGACTGGAATTGCCCTGAAAGCATAGGAAAAGAGGCACAACGTCGACAATGATGCACTTGGCCAAAAAGGGCGTATGCGTTTTTTCCTGAATATATTCAGGAAAAAACGCATACGCCCTTTTTGGCCAAGCAAGCAAGCCTGTAAAGGAAATCTGCACTACAATGAAGTCTCACTGCACCCCGGGCAAAAGGGCCATCTGAAAAAAGTGTAAAATCCTGAAAGGTAGGACAGGATATGGAGAACAGGGAGCCTTGTTATGCTGATTGGCAGGATGTAAATTGCCAGCAGCCACCCTGGAGAAGTGTATGGTGTTTCCTGAAACACGTAAGAAACAAAGCAACACAGCCTATGGCACTTCCACTTATGGTCCTATAGCTTACGGAAATTAAACAAAAAACAGACAACCACCCCAATATTTGGGACGGCTGTGTTCACAAGAAGCTCGTCTACAGTATCAGGTAAATATCCCAGAAAGCAAAAAATGGATAAAGAAGTTGTGGCACGTACGTACAATGCAATATCACTCAGCAATGAAATCTGTGTCATCAGGCCCGTAGCGGCACAGTGAGTGGATGCAGGTACGGTGATTCTACGTGAACTACGTTACACAGAAAAAGAAACATCATAAGATATCACTAATACACGGAATGTAAACTTGACTACACATGAACTGAATTACAAAACAGAACAGGGTCTCAAATTTAGAAAACCAACTAGTGCTTGCTTATGGGGAAAGGTGCGTTGGGGTGCTGCATAAAACCAGAGACTGAAATTAGCACAGATAACTTTCCATAAGCCAAATATGTAATAGACAAGACCTACTCCTAGCTCAACGAAATGGACTCAACACCACATATTCAACGCCTAGGAATATACCTGACTAGGAAAAATCTTAAGACCCATGGATATATATGTCTCCGTAAGAGAATCAAGCGTGTGTACAGCGGCCGAAACGCAGCAGTTAAAATCCGATAAATCCCATTATCAAAATAAATTTCGAAAACAAAACACAAAGACAGTGAAATAGAGAGCAATTCTTAAATAATTCACTCAGGGCATGTGATGCAACCGGGATTGACCACATCTACACCCAGAGCTGGTTGAGACATAAGGCTGGACACATCAGGCTGATAGCATTGGTGAGTTTCGGTGAGCAAATGCAGACCCTTTGAAGTAATACTGTGTGGTACCTATTCCATGGGTCCCAACTCTTCAGGTTCAAGGTATTCTTCTTCCAGCTAAAACATGCATGGGAAACCCACAGTATGGTCCACCGTGTGATTGGGAAACGATTTAAAATGCATCTCAGTTTTCGTATCCTGGTCCTCGGGTTCACCATTCCAGATGCTTTACTAACACTCTCCCCGCTTGGAGAGTCAGTGCCTTTAACCTCCTCTTTGGCACAGCTTGCAATTTCTGTGCAAAATGAACAGGAATAGGGAGAACCAATGAGAGACTAGCTGTAGGTGTCTGCACGGGCAAATGTAACGGTCATTGCCCACCAGGAAGAGGAATTAACCAAAGGCTCAGCATGCCCTGCCGGAAACAGATTAGGGCCTGAAGCAATACTGCGGTTTTGTGCCCAGCTCACAAGAAAGCGAGTTGAAGAAAGGAGATCAGGGGCACTGTAATTCACAAACCTGCAGAGTTATAAATGACAGCTATCCTCCAAAAATATATTGAAGTAAGCCTGCGAAGGGGACTTGAAAGCAGGGCAGAATTTCAGGAAAACGATTGCAGGGAGTAGACTGGAATTGCCCTGAAAGCATAGGAAAAGAGGCAGAACGTCGACAATGATGCACTTGGCCAAAAAGGGCGTATGCGTTTTTTCCTGAATATATTCAGGAAAAAACGCATACGCCCTTTTTGGCCAACCAAGCAAGCCTGTAAAGGAAATCTGCCTTACAATGAAGTCTCACTGCCCCCCCGGGCAAAAGGGCCATGTGAAAACAGTTTAAAATCCAGAAAGGTAGGACAGGATATGGAGAACAGGGAGCCTTGTTATGCTGATTGGCAGGATGTAAATTGCCAGCAGCCACCCTGGAGAAGTGTATGGTGTTTCCTGAAACACGTAAGAAACAAAGCAACACAGCCTATGGCACTTTCACGTATGGTCCTATAGCTTACAGAAATTAAAATCAAAAACAGACAGCCCCCCCAATAATTGGGACGGCTTTGTGCACAAGAAGCTCGTCTACAGTATCAGGTAAATATCCCAAAAGCAAAAAATGGATAAAGAAGTTGTGGCAAGTACGTGCAATGCAATATCACTCAGCAATGAAATCTGTGTTATCAGGCCCGTAGCGGCATAGTAAGTGGATGCAGGTACGGTGATTCTACGTGAACTACGTTACACAGAAAAAGAAACATCATAAGATATCACTAATACACGGAATGTAAACTTGACTACACATGAACTGAATTACAAAACAGATCAGGGTCTCAAATTTAGAAAACCAACTAGTGCTTGCTTATGGGGAAAGGTGCCTTGGGGTGCTGCATAAAACCAGAAACTGAAATTAGCACAGATAACTTTCCATAAGCCAAATATGTAATAGACAAAACCTACTCCTTGCTCAACGAAATGGACCCAACACCATATATTCAACGCCTAGGAATATACCTGACTAGGAAGAATCTTAAAACCCATGGATATATATGTCTCCGTAAGAGAAACAAGCGTGTTTACTGCGGCCGAAACGCAGCAGTGAAAATCCGATAAATCCCATTATCAAAATAAATTTCGAAAACAAAACACAAAGACAGTGAAATAGAGAGCAATTCTTAAATAATTCACTCAGGGCATGTGATGCAACCGGGATTGACCACATCTACACCCAGAGCTGGTTGAGACATAAGGCTGGACACTTCAGGCTGATAACATTGGTGAGTTTCGGTGAGCAAATGCAGACCCTTTGAAGTCATACTGCATGGTACCCATTCCATGGGTCCCAACTCTCCAGGTTCAAGGGATTCTTCCTCCAGCTAAAACATGCATGGGAAACCCAGAGTATCGTCCACCGTGTGATTGGGAAACGATTTAAAATGCATCTCAGTTTTCGTATCCTGGTCCTCGGGTTCACCATTCCAGATGCTTTACTAACACTCTCCCCACTTGGAGAGTCAGTGCCTTTAACCTCCTGTTTGGCACAGCTTGCAATTTCTGTGCAAGATGAACAGGAATAGGGAGAACCAATGAGAGACTAGCTGTAGGTGTCTGCACGGGCAAATGTAACGCTCATTTCCCACCAGGAAGAGGAATTAACCAAAGGCTCAGCGTGCCCTGCCGGAAAAAGATTAGGGCCTGAAGCAATCCTGTGGTTTTGTGCCCAACTCACAAGAAAGCGAGTTGAAGAAAGGAGCTCAGGGGCACTGTAATTCACAAACCGGCAGAGTTATAAATGACAGCTATCTTCCAAAAATATATTGAAGTAAGCCTGCGAAGGGGACTTGAATGCGGGGCAGAGTGTCAGGAAAACCATTGCAGGGGGTAGACTGGAATTGCCCTGAAAGCATAGGAAAAGAGGCAGAATGTCGACAATGATGCACTTCGCCAAAAAGGGCGTATGCGTTTTTTCCTGAATATATTCAGGAAAAAACGCATACGCCCTTTTTGGCCAACCAAGCAAGCCTGTAAAGGAAATCTGCACTACAATGAAGTCTCACTGCCCCCCGGGCAAAAGGGCCATCTGAAAGAAGTGTAAAATCCAGAAAGGTAGGACAGGATATGGAGAACAGGGAGCCTTGTTATGCTGATTGGCAGGATGTAAATTGCAAGCAGCCAACCTGGAGAAGTGTATGGTGTTTCCTGAAACAGGTAAGAAACAAAGCAACACAGCCTATGGCACTTCCACTTATGGTCTTATAGCTTACGGAAATTAAAATCAAAAACAGACAGCCACCCCAATATTTGGGACGGCTGTGTTCACAAGAAGCTCGTCTACAGTATCAGGTAAATATCCCAGAAAGCAAAAAATGGATAAAGAAGTTGTGGCACGTACGTACAATGCAATATCACTCAGCAATGAAATCTGTGTCAATTGGCCCGTAGCGGCATAGTGAGTGGATGCAGGTACGGTGATTCTACGTGAACTACGTCACACAGAAAAAGAAACATCCTAAGATATCACTAATACACGGAATGTAAACTTGACTACACATGAACTGAATTACAAACAGAACAGGATCTCAAATTTAGAAAACCAACTAGTGCTTGCTTATGGGGAAAGGTGCCTTGGGGTGCTGCATAAAACCAGAGACTGAAATTAGCACAGATAACTTTCCATAAGCCAAATATGTAATAGACAAGACCTACTACTTGCTCAATGAAATGGACCCAACACCACATATTCAACGCCTAGGAATATACCTGACGAGGAAGAACCTTAAAACCCATGGATATATATGTCTCCGTAAGAGAATCAAGCGTGTGTACAGCGGCCGAAACGAAGCAGTGAAAATCCGATAAATCCCATTATCAAAATAAATTTCGAAAACAAAACACAAAGACAGTGAAATAGAGAGCAATTCTTAAATAATTCACTCAGGGCATGTGATGCAACCGGGATTGACCACATCTACACCCAGAGCTGGTTGAGACATAAGGCTGGACACTTCAGGCTGATAGCATTGGTGAGTTTAGGTGAGCAAATGCAGACCCTTTGAAGTCATACTGCATGGTACTCATTCCATGGGTCCCAACTCTCCAGGTTCAAGGGATTCTTCCTCCAGCTAAAACATGCATGGGAAACCCAGAGTATCGTCCACAGTGTGATTGGGAAACGATTTAAAATGCATCTCAGTTTTCGTATCCTGGTCCTCGGGTTCACCATTCCAGATGCTTTACTAACACTCTCCCCGCTTGGAGAGTCAGTGCCTTTAACCTCCTCTTTGGCACAGCTTGCAATTTCTGTGCAAGATGAACAGGAACAGGGAGAACCAATGAGAGACTAGCTGTAGGTGTCTGCACGGGCAAATGTAACGCACATTTCCCACCAGGAAGAGGAATTAACCAAAGGCTCAGTGTGCCCTGCCGGAAACAGATTAGGGCCTGAAGCAATCCTGCGGTTTTGTGCCCAGCTCACAAGAAAGCGAGTTGAAGAAAG
>NW_027077406.1:0-12150 GCF_963924675.1 Phocoena phocoena | reverse complement strand
CAATTTACATCCTGCCAATCAGCATAACAAGGCTCCCTGTTCTCCATATCCTGTCCTACCTTTCTGGATTTTACACTTTTTTCAGATGGCCCTCTTGCCCGGGGGGCAGTGAGACTTCATTGTAGTGCAGATTTCCTTTACAGGCTTGCTTGGTTGGCCAAAAAGGGCGTATGCGTTTTTTCCTGAATATATTCAGGAAAAAACGCATACGCCCTTTTTGGCCAAGTGCATCATTGTCGACGTTCTGCCTCTTTTCCTATGCTTTCAGGGCAATTCCAGTCTACCCCCTGCAATCGTTTTCCAGAAATTCTGCCCCGCTTTCAAGTCCCCTTCGCAGGCTTACTTCAATATATTTTTGGAGGATAGCTGTCATTTATAACTCTGCAGGTTTGTGAATTACAGTGCCCCTGAGCTCCTTTCTTCAACTCGCTTTCTTGTGAACTGGGCACAAAACCGCAGGATTGCTTCAGGCCCTAATCTGTTTCGGGCAGGGCATGCTGAGCCTTTGGTAAATTCCTCTTCCTGGTGGGAAATGAGCGTTACATTTGCCCGTGCAGACACCTACAGCTAGTCTCTCATTGGTTCTCCCTATTCCTGTTCATCTTGCACAGAAATTGCAAGCTGTGCCAAACAGGAGGTTAAAGGCACTGACTCTCCAAGCAGGGAGACTGTTAGTAAATCATCTGGAATGGTGAACCCGAGGACCAGGATACGAAAACTGAGATGCATTTTAAATCATTTCCCCATAACACGGTGGACCATACTGTGGGTTTCACATGCATGTTTTAGCTGGAGGAAGAATCCCTTGAACCTGAAGAGTTGGGACCCATGGAATAGGTACCATACAGTATGACTTCAAAGGGTGTGCATTTGCTCACCTAAACTCACCAATGCTATCAGCCTGAAGTGTCCAGCCTTATGTCTCAACCAGCTCTGGGTGTAGATGTGGTCAATCCCGGTTGCATCACATGCCCTGAGTGAATTATTTAAGAATTGCTCTCTATTTCACTGTCTTTGTGTTTTGTTTTCGAAATTTATTTTGATAATGGGATTTATCGGATTTTCACTGCTGCCTTTCGGCCGCTGTACACACCCTTGATTCTCTTACGGAGACATATATATCCATGGGTTTTAAGATTCTTCCTAGTCAGGTATATTCCTAGGCGTTGAATATGTGGTGTTGGGTCCATTTCGTTGAGCAAGGAGTAGGTCTTGTCTATTACATATTGGGCTTATGGAAAGTTATCTGTGCTAATTTCAGTCTCTGGTTTTATGCAGCACCCCAAGGCACCTTTCCCCATAAGCAAGCACTAGTTGGTTTTCTAAATTTGAGACCCTTTTCTATTTTGTAATTCAGTTCATGTGTAGTCAAGTATACATTCCGTGTATTCGTGATATCTTATGATGTTTCTTTTTCTGTGTGACGTAGTTCACGTAGAATCACCGTACCTGCATCCACTCACTATGCCGCTATGGGCCTGATGACACAGATTTCATTGCTGAGTGATATTGCATTGTACGTACGTGCCACAAGTTCTTTATCCATTTTTTGCTTTCTGGGATATTTACCTGATACTGTAGACGAGCTTCTTGTGAACACAGCCGTCTCAAATATTGGGGTGGCTGTCTGTTTTTGATGTTAATTTCCGTAAGCTATAGGACCATAAGTGGAAGTGCCATAGGCTGTGTTGCTTTGTTTCTTTCGTGTTTCAGGAAACACCATACACTTCTCCAGGGTGGCTGCTGACAATTTACATCCTGCCAATCAGCATAACAAGGCTCCCTGTTCTCCATATCCTGTCCTACCTTTCTGGATTTTACACTTTTTTCAGATGGCCCTTTTGCCAGGGGGGCAGTGAGACTTCATTGTAGTGCAGATTTCATTTACAGGCTTGCTTGGTTGGCCAAAAAGGGCGTATGCGTTTTTTCCTGAATATATTCAGGAAAAAACGCATACGCCCTTTTTGGCCAAGTGCATCATTGTCGACGTTCTGCCTCTTTTCCTATGCTTTCAGGGCAATTCCAGTCTACCCCCTGCAATCGTTTTCCTGAAATTCTGCCCCGCTTTCAACTCCCCTTCGCAGGCTTACTTCAATATATTTTTGGAGGATAGCTGTCATTTATAACTCTGCAGGTTTGTGAATTACAGTGCCCCTGAGCTCCTTTCTTCAACTCGCTTTCTTGTGAGCTGGGCACAAAACCGCAGGATTGCTTCAGGCCCTAATCTGTTTCCGGCAGGGCACGCTGAGCCTTTGGTTAATTCCTCTTCCTGGTGGGAAATGAGCGTTACATTTGCCCGTGCAGACACCTACAGCTAGTCTCTCATTGGTTCTCCCTATTCCTGTTCATTTTGCACAGAAATTGCAAGCTGTGCCAAAGAGGAGGTTAAAGGCACTGACTCTCCAAGCGGGGAGAGTGTTAGTAAAGCATCTGGAATGGTGAACCCGAGGACCAGGATACGAAAACTGAGATGCATTTTAAATCATTTCCCAATCACATGGTGGACGATACTCTTGGTTTCCCATGCATGTTTTAGCTGGAGGAAGAATCCCTTGAACCTGGAGAGTTGGGACCCATGGAATGGGTACCATGCAGTATGACTTCAAAGGGTCTGCATTTGCTCACCGAAACTCACCAATGCTATCAGCCTGAAGTGTCCAGCCTTATGTCTCAACCAGCTCTGGGTGTAGATGTGTTAAATCCCGGTTGCATCACATGCCCTGAGTGAATTATTTAAGAATTGCTCTCTATTTCACTGTCTTTATGATTTTTTTTTGAAATTTATTTTGATAATGGGATTTATCGGATTTTCACTGCTGCGTTTATGCCGCTGTACACACGCTTGATTCTCTTACGGAGACATATATATCCATGGGTTTTAAGATTCTTCCTAGTCAGGTATATTCCTAGGCGTTGAATATGTGGTGTTGGGTCCATTTCGTTGAGCAAGGAGTAGGTCTTGTCTATTACATATTTGGCTTATGGAAAGTTATCTGTGCTAATTTCAGTCTCTGGTTTTATGAAGCACCCCAACGCACCTTTCCCCATAAGCAAGCACTAGTTGGTTTTCTAAATTTGAGACCCTGTTCTGTTTTGTAATTCAGTTCATGTGTAGTCAAGTTTACATTCCGTGTATTAGTGATATCTTATGATGTTTCTTTTTCTGTGTGACGTAGTTCACGTAGAATCACCGTACCTGCATCCACTCACTATGCCGCTACGGGCCTGATGACACAGATTTCATTGCTGAGTGATATTGCATTGTACGTACGTGCCACAACTTCTTTATCCATATTTTGCTTTCTGGGATATTTACCTGTTACTGTAGACGAGCTTCTTGTGAACACAGCCGTCCCAAATATTGGGGTGGCTGTCTGTTTTTGATTTTAATTTCCGTAAGCTATAGGACCATAAGTGGAAGTGCCATAGACTGTGTTGCTTTGTTTCTTATGTGTTTCAGGAAACACCATACACTTCTCCAGGCTGGCTGCTGGCAATTTACATCCTGCCAATCAGCATAACAAGGCTCCCTGTTCTCCATATCCTGTCCTACCTTTCTGGATTTTACACTTTTTTCAGATGGCCCTCTTGCCCGGGGGGCAGTGAGACTTCATTGTAGTGCAGATTTCCTTTACAGGCTTGCTTGGTTGGCCAAAAAGGGCGTATGCGTTTTTTCCTGAATATATTCAGGAAAAAACGCATACGCCCTTTTTGGCCAAGTGCATCATTGTCGACGTTCTGCCTCTTTTCCTATGCTTTCAGGGCAATTCCAGTCTACCCCCTGCAATCGTTTTCCAGAAATTCTGCCCCGCTTTCAAGTCCCCTTCGCAGGCTTACTTCAATATATTTTTGGAGGATAGCTGTCATTTATAACTCTGCAGGTTTGTGAATTACAGTGCCCCTGAGCTCCTTTCTTCAACTCGCTTTCTTGTGAACTGGGCACAAAACCGCAGGATTGCTTCAGGCCCTAATCTGTTTCGGGCAGGGCATGCTGAGCCTTTGGTAAATTCCTCTTCCTGGTGGGAAATGAGCGTTACATTTGCCCGTGCAGACACCTACAGCTAGTCTCTCATTGGTTCTCCCTATTCCTGTTCATCTTGCACAGAAATTGCAAGCTGTGCCAAACAGGAGGTTAAAGGCACTGACTCTCCAAGCAGGGAGACTGTTAGTAAATCATCTGGAATGGTGAACCCGAGGACCAGGATACGAAAACTGAGATGCATTTTAAATCATTTCCCCATAACACGGTGGACCATACTGTGGGTTTCACATGCATGTTTTAGCTGGAGGAAGAATCCCTTGAACCTGAAGAGTTGGGACCCATGGAATAGGTACCATACAGTATGACTTCAAAGGGTGTGCATTTGCTCACCTAAACTCACCAATGCTATCAGCCTGAAGTGTCCAGCCTTATGTCTCAACCAGCTCTGGGTGTAGATGTGGTCAATCCCGGTTGCATCACATGCCCTGAGTGAATTATTTAAGAATTGCTCTCTATTTCACTGTCTTTGTGTTTTGTTTTCGAAATTTATTTTGATAATGGGATTTATCGGATTTTCACTGCTGCCTTTCGGCCGCTGTACACACCCTTGATTCTCTTACGGAGACATATATATCCATGGGTTTTAAGATTCTTCCTAGTCAGGTATATTCCTAGGCGTTGAATATGTGGTGTTGGGTCCATTTCGTTGAGCAAGGAGTAGGTCTTGTCTATTACATATTGGGCTTATGGAAAGTTATCTGTGCTAATTTCAGTCTCTGGTTTTATGCAGCACCCCAAGGCACCTTTCCCCATAAGCAAGCACTAGTTGGTTTTCTAAATTTGAGACCCTTTTCTATTTTGTAATTCAGTTCATGTGTAGTCAAGTATACATTCCGTGTATTCGTGATATCTTATGATGTTTCTTTTTCTGTGTGACGTAGTTCACGTAGAATCACCGTACCTGCATCCACTCACTATGCCGCTATGGGCCTGATGACACAGATTTCATTGCTGAGTGATATTGCATTGTACGTACGTGCCACAAGTTCTTTATCCATTTTTTGCTTTCTGGGATATTTACCTGATACTGTAGACGAGCTTCTTGTGAACACAGCCGTCTCAAATATTGGGGTGGCTGTCTGTTTTTGATGTTAATTTCCGTAAGCTATAGGACCATAAGTGGAAGTGCCATAGGCTGTGTTGCTTTGTTTCTTTCGTGTTTCAGGAAACACCATACACTTCTCCAGGGTGGCTGCTGACAATTTACATCCTGCCAATCAGCATAACAAGGCTCCCTGTTCTCCATATCCTGTCCTACCTTTCTGGATTTTACACTTTTTTCAGATGGCCCTTTTGCCAGGGGGGCAGTGAGACTTCATTGTAGTGCAGATTTCATTTACAGGCTTGCTTGGTTGGCCAAAAAGGGCGTATGCGTTTTTTCCTGAATATATTCAGGAAAAAACGCATACGCCCTTTTTGGCCAAGTGCATCATTGTCGACGTTCTGCCTCTTTTCCTATGCTTTCAGGGCAATTCCAGTCTACCCCCTGCAATCGTTTTCCTGAAATTCTGCCCCGCTTTCAACTCCCCTTCGCAGGCTTACTTCAATATATTTTTGGAGGATAGCTGTCATTTATAACTCTGCAGGTTTGTGAATTACAGTGCCCCTGAGCTCCTTTCTTCAACTCGCTTTCTTGTGAGCTGGGCACAAAACCGCAGGATTGCTTCAGGCCCTAATCTGTTTCCGGCAGGGCACGCTGAGCCTTTGGTTAATTCCTCTTCCTGGTGGGAAATGAGCGTTACATTTGCCCGTGCAGACACCTACAGCTAGTCTCTCATTGGTTCTCCCTATTCCTGTTCATTTTGCACAGAAATTGCAAGCTGTGCCAAAGAGGAGGTTAAAGGCACTGACTCTCCAAGCGGGGAGAGTGTTAGTAAAGCATCTGGAATGGTGAACCCGAGGACCAGGATACGAAAACTGAGATGCATTTTAAATCATTTCCCAATCACATGGTGGACGATACTCTTGGTTTCCCATGCATGTTTTAGCTGGAGGAAGAATCCCTTGAACCTGGAGAGTTGGGACCCATGGAATGGGTACCATGCAGTATGACTTCAAAGGGTCTGCATTTGCTCACCGAAACTCACCAATGCTATCAGCCTGAAGTGTCCAGCCTTATGTCTCAACCAGCTCTGGGTGTAGATGTGTTAAATCCCGGTTGCATCACATGCCCTGAGTGAATTATTTAAGAATTGCTCTCTATTTCACTGTCTTTATGATTTTTTTTTGAAATTTATTTTGATAATGGGATTTATCGGATTTTCACTGCTGCGTTTATGCCGCTGTACACACGCTTGATTCTCTTACGGAGACATATATATCCATGGGTTTTAAGATTCTTCCTAGTCAGGTATATTCCTAGGCGTTGAATATGTGGTGTTGGGTCCATTTCGTTGAGCAAGGAGTAGGTCTTGTCTATTACATATTTGGCTTATGGAAAGTTATCTGTGCTAATTTCAGTCTCTGGTTTTATGAAGCACCCCAACGCACCTTTCCCCATAAGCAAGCACTAGTTGGTTTTCTAAATTTGAGACCCTGTTCTGTTTTGTAATTCAGTTCATGTGTAGTCAAGTTTACATTCCGTGTATTAGTGATATCTTATGATGTTTCTTTTTCTGTGTGACGTAGTTCACGTAGAATCACCGTACCTGCATCCACTCACTATGCCGCTACGGGCCTGATGACACAGATTTCATTGCTGAGTGATATTGCATTGTACGTACGTGCCACAACTTCTTTATCCATATTTTGCTTTCTGGGATATTTACCTGTTACTGTAGACGAGCTTCTTGTGAACACAGCCGTCCCAAATATTGGGGTGGCTGTCTGTTTTTGATTTTAATTTCCGTAAGCTATAGGACCATAAGTGGAAGTGCCATAGACTGTGTTGCTTTGTTTCTTATGTGTTTCAGGAAACACCATACACTTCTCCAGGCTGGCTGCTGGCAATTTACATCCTGCCAATCAGCATAACAAGGCTCCCTGTTCTCCATATCCTGTCCTACCTTTCTGGATTTTACACTTTTTTCAGATGGCCCTCTTGCCCGGGGGGCAGTGAGACTTCATTGTAGTGCAGATTTCCTTTACAGGCTTGCTTGGTTGGCCAAAAAGGGCGTATGCGTTTTTTCCTGAATATATTCAGGAAAAAACGCATACGCCCTTTTTGGCCAAGTGCATCATTGTCGACGTTCTGCCTCTTTTCCTATGCTTTCAGGGCAATTCCAGTCTACCCCCTGCAATCGTTTTCCTGAAATTCTGCCCCGCTTTCAAGTCCCCTTCGCAGGCTTACTTCAATATATTTTTGGAGGATAGCTGTCATTTATAACTCTGCAGGTTTGTGAATTACAGTGCCCCTGAGCTCCTTTCTTCAACTCGCTTTCTTGTGAACTGGGCACAAAACCGCAGGATTGCTTCAGGCCCTAATCTGTTTCGGGCAGGGCATGCTGAGCCTTTGGTAAATTCCTCTTCCTGGTGGGAAATGAGCGTTACATTTGCCCGTGCAGACACCTACAGCTAGTCTCTCATTGGTTCTCCCTATTCCTGTTCATCTTGCACAGAAATTGCAAGCTGTGCCAAACAGGAGGTTAAAGGCACTGACTCTCCAAGCAGGGAGACTGTTAGTAAATCATCTGGAATGGTGAACCCGAGGACCAGGATACGAAAACTGAGATGCATTTTAAATCATTTCCCCATAACACGGTGGACCATACTGTGGGTTTCACATGCATGTTTTAGCTGGAGGAAGAATCCCTTGAACCTGAAGAGTTGGGACCCATGGAATAGGTACCATACAGTATGACTTCAAAGGGTGTGCATTTGCTCACCTAAACTCACCAATGCTATCAGCCTGAAGTGTCCAGCCTTATGTCTCAACCAGCTCTGGGTGTAGATGTGGTCAATCCCGGTTGCATCACATGCCCTGAGTGAATTATTTAAGAATTGCTCTCTATTTCACTGTCTTTGTGTTTTGTTTTCGAAATTTATTTTGATAATGGGATTTATCGGATTTTCACTGCTGCCTTTCGGCCGCTGTACACACCCTTGATTCTCTTACGGAGACATATATATCCATGGGTTTTAAGATTCTTCCTAGTCAGGTATATTCCTAGGCGTTGAATATGTGGTGTTGGGTCCATTTCGTTGAGCAAGGAGTAGGTCTTGTCTATTACATATTGGGCTTATGGAAAGTTATCTGTGCTAATTTCAGTCTCTGGTTTTATGCAGCACCCCAAGGCACCTTTCCCCATAAGCAAGCACTAGTTGGTTTTCTAAATTTGAGACCCTTTTCTATTTTGTAATTCAGTTCATGTGTAGTCAAGTTTACATTCCGTGTATTCGTGATATCTTATGATGTTTCTTTTTCTGTGTGACGTAGTTCACGTAGAATCACCGTACCTGCATCCACTCACTATGCCGCTATGGGCCTGATGACACAGATTTCATTGCTGAGTGATATTGCATTGTACGTACGTGCCACAAGTTCTTTATCCATTTTTTGCTTTCTGGGATATTTACCTGATACTGTAGACGAGCTTCTTGTGAACACAGCCGTTTCAAATATTGGGGTGGCTGTCTGTTTTTGATTTTAATTTCCGTAAGCTATAGGACCATAAGTGGAAGTGCCATAGGCTGTGTTGCTTTGTTTCTTTCGTGTTTCAGGAAACACCATACACTTCTCCAGGGTGGCTGCTGGCAATTTACATCCTGCCAATCAGCATAACAAGGCTCCCTGTTCTCCATATCCTGTCCTACCTTTCTGGATTTTACACTTTTTTCAGATGGCCCTTTTGCCAGGGGGGCAGTGAGACTTCATTGTAGTGCAGATTTCATTTACAGGCTTGCTTGGTTGGCCAAAAAGGGCGTATGCGTTTTTTCCTGAATATATTCAGGAAAAAACGCATACGCCCTTTTTGGCCAAGTGCATCATTGTCGACGTTCTGCCTCTTTTCCTATGCTTTCAGGGCAATTCCAGTCTACCCCCTGCAATCGTTTTCCTGAAATTCTGCCCCGCTTTCAAGTCCCCTTCGCAGGCTTACTTCAATATATTTTTGGAGGAAAGCTGTCATTTATAACTCTGCAGGTTTGTGAATTACAGTGCCCCTGAGCTCCTTTCTTCAACTCGCTTTCTTGTGAGCTGGGCACAAAACCGCAGGATTGCTTCAGGCCCTAATCTGTTTCCAGCAGGGCACACTGAGCCTTTGTTTAATTCCTCTTCCTGGTGGGCAATGAGCGTTACATTTGCCCGTGCAGACACCTACAGCTAGTCTCTCATTGGTTCTCCCTATTCCTGTTCATTTTGCACAGAAATTGCAAGCTGTGCCAAAGAGGAGGTTAAAGGCACTGACTCTCCAAGCGGGGAGAGTGTTAGTAAAGCATCTGGAATGGTGAACCCGAGGACCAGGATACGAAAACTGAGATGCATTTTAAATCATTTCCCAATCACATGGTGGACGATACTCTTGGTTTCCCATGCATGTTTTAGCTGGAGGAAGAATCCCTTGAACCTGGAGAGTTGGGACCCATGGAATGGGTACCATGCAGTATGACTTCAAAGGGTCTGCATTTGCTCACCGAAACTCACCAATGCTATCAGCCTGAAGTGTCCAGCCTTATGTCTCAACCAGCTCTGGGTGTAGATGTGTTAAATCCCGGTTGCATCACATGCCCTGAGTGAATTATTTAAGAATTGCTCTCTATTTCACTGTCTTTATGATTTTTTTTTGAAATTTATTTTGATAATGGGATTTATCGGATTTTCACTGCTGCGTTTATGCCGCTGTACACACGCTTGATTCTCTTACGGAGACATATATATCCATGGGTTTTAAGATTCTTCCTAGTCAGGTATATTCCTAGGCGTTGAATATGTGGTGTTGGGTCCATTTCGTTGAGCAAGGAGTAGGTCTTGTCTATTACATATTTGGCTTATGGAAAGTTATCTGTGCTAATTTCAGTCTCTGGTTTTATGAAGCACCCCAACGCACCTTTCCCCATAAGCAAGCACTAGTTGGTTTTCTAAATTTGAGACCCTGTTCTGTTTTGTAATTCAGTTCATGTGTAGTCAAGTTTACATTCCGTGTATTAGTGATATCTTATGATGTTTCTTTTTCTGTGTGACGTAGTTCACGTAGAATCACCGTACCTGCATCCACTCACTATGCCGCTACGGGCCTGATGACACAGATTTCATTGCTGAGTGATATTGCATTGTACGTACGTGCCACAACTTCTTTATCCATATTTTGCTTTCTGGGATATTTACCTGTTACTGTAGACGAGCTTCTTGTGAACACAGCCGTCCCAAATATTGGGGTGGCTGTCTGTTTTTGATTTTAATTTCCGTAAGCTATAGGACCATAAGTGGAAGTGCCATAGACTGTGTTGCTTTGTTTCTTATGTGTTTCAGGAAACACCATACACTTCTCCAGGCTGGCTGCTGGCAATTTACATCCTGCCAATCAGCATAACAAGGCTCCCTGTTCTCCATATCCTGTCCTACCTTTCTGGATTTTACACTTTTTTCAGATGGCCCTCTTGCCCGGGGGGCAGTGAGACTTCATTGTAGTGCAGATTTCCTTTACAGGCTTGCTTGGTTGGCCAAAAAGGGCGTATGCGTTTTTTCCTGAATATATTCAGGAAAAAACGCATACGCCCTTTTTGGCCAAGTGCATCATTGTCGACGTTCTGCCTCTTTTCCTATGCTTTCAGGGCAATTCCAGTCTACCCCCTGCAATCGTTTTCCAGAAATTCTGCCCCGCTTTCAAGTCCCCTTCGCAGGCTTACTTCAATATATTTTTGGAGGATAGCTGTCATTTATAACTCTGCAGGTTTGTGAATTACAGTGCCCCTGAGCTCCTTTCTTCAACTCGCTTTCTTGTGAACTGGGCACAAAACCGCAGGATTGCTTCAGGCCCTAATCTGTTTCGGGCAGGGCATGCTGAGCCTTTGGTAAATTCCTCTTCCTGGTGGGAAATGAGCGTTACATTTGCCCGTGCAGACACCTACAGCTAGTCTCTCATTGGTTCTCCCTATTCCTGTTCATCTTGCACAGAAATTGCAAGCTGTGCCAAACAGGAGGTTAAAGGCACTGACTCTCCAAGCAGGGAGACTGTTAGTAAATCATCTGGAATGGTGAACCCGAGGACCAGGATACGAAAACTGAGATGCATTTTAAATCATTTCCCCATAACACGGTGGACCATACTGTGGGTTTCACATGCATGTTTTAGCTGGAGGAAGAATCCCTTGAACCTGAAGAGTTGGGACCCATGGAATAGGTACCATACAGTATGACTTCAAAGGGTGTGCATTTGCTCACCTAAACTCACCAATGCTATCAGCCTGAAGTGTCCAGCCTTATGTCTCAACCAGCTCTGGGTGTAGATGTGGTCAATCCCGGTTGCATCACATGCCCTGAGTGAATTATTTAAGAATTGCTCTCTATTTCACTGTCTTTGTGTTTTGTTTTCGAAATTTATTTTGATAATGGGATTTATCGGATTTTCACTGCTGCCTTTCGGCCGCTGTACACACCCTTGATTCTCTTACGGAGACATATATATCCATGGGTTTTAAGATTCTTCCTAGTCAGGTATATTCCTAGGCGTTGAATATGTGGTGTTGGGTCCATTTCGTTGAGCAAGGAGTAGGTCTTCTCTATTACATATTTGGCTTATGGAAAGTTATCTGTGCTAATTTCAGTCTCTGGTTTTATGAAGCACCCCAAGGCACCTTTCCCCATAAGCAAGCACTAGTTGGTTTTCTAAATTTGAGACCCTGTTCTGTTTTGTAATTCAGTTCATGTGTAATCAAGTTTACATTCCGTGTATTAGTGATATCTTATGATGTTTCTTTTTCTGTGTGACGTAGTTCACGTAGAATCACCGTACCTGCATCCACTCACTATGCCGCTACGGGCCTGATGACACAGATTTCATTGCTGAGTGATATTGCATTGTACGTACGTGCCACAACTTCTTTATCCATATTTTGCTTTCTGGGATATTTACCTGTTACTGTAGACGAGCTTCTTGTGAACACAGCCGTCCCAAATATTGGGGTGGCTGTCTGTTTTTGATTTTAATTTCCGTAAGCTATAGGACCATAAG
>NW_027077405.1:0-58465 GCF_963924675.1 Phocoena phocoena | reverse complement strand
GAGTAGGTCTTGTCTATTACATATTGGGCTTATGGAAAGTTATCTGTGCTAATTTCAGTCTCTGGTTTGATGCAGCACCCCAAGGCACCTTTCCCCATAAGCAAGCACTAGTTGGTTTTCTAAATTTGAGACCCTTTTCTATTTTGTAATTCAGTTCGTGTGTAGTCAAGTTTACATTCCGTGTATTCGTGATATCTTATGATGTTTCTTTTTCTGTGTGACGTAGTTCACGTAGAATCACCGTACCTGCATCCACTCACTATGCCGCTATGGGCCTGATGACACAGATTTCATTGCTGAGTGATATTGCATTGTACGTACGTGCCACAAGTTCTTTATCCATTTTTTGCTTTCTGGGATATTTACCTGATACTGTAGACGAGCTTCTTGTGAACACAGCCGTCTCAAATATTGGGGTGGCTGTCTGTTTTTGATTTTAATTTCCGTAAGCTATAGGACTATAAGTGGAAGTGCCATAGGCTGTGTTGCTTTGTTTCTTTCATGTTTCAGGAAACACCATACACTTCTCCAGGGTGGCTGCTGGCAATTTACATCCTGCCAATCAGCATAACAAGGCTCCCTGTTCTCCATATCCTGTCCTACCTTTCTGGATTTTACACTTTTTTCAGATGGCCCTTTTGCCAGGGGGGCAGTGAGACTTCATTGTAGTGCAGATTTCATTTACAGGCTTGCTTGGTTGGCCAAAAAGGGCGTATGCGTTTTTTCCTGAATATATTCAGGAAAAAACGCATACGCCCTTTTTGGCCAAGTGCATCATTGTCGACGTTCTGCCTCTTTTCCTATGCTTTCAGGGCAATTCCAGTCTACCCCCTGCAATCGTTTTCCTGAAATTCTGCCCCGCTTTCAAGTCCCCTTCGCAGGCTTACTTCAATATATATTTGGAGGAAAGCTGTCATTTATAACTCTGCAGGTTTGTGAATTACAGTGCC
The DNA here is from genome assembly GCF_963924675.1 of Phocoena phocoena. NCBI lineage: Eukaryota > Metazoa > Chordata > Mammalia > Artiodactyla > Phocoenidae > Phocoena > Phocoena phocoena. The sequence continues at coordinate 57,515 of NW_027077405.1, read as the reverse complement.
CCTGAGCTCCTTTCTTCAACTCGCTTTCTTGTGAGCTGGGCACAAAACCGCAGGATTGCTTCAGGCCCTAATCTGTTTCCAGCAGGGCACACTGAGCCTTTGTTTTATTCCTCTTCCTGGTGGGCAATGAGCGTTACATTTGCCCGTGCAGACACCTACAGCTAGTCTCTCATTGGTTCTCCCTATTCCTGTTCATTTTGCACAGAAATTGCAAGCTGTGCCAAAGAGGAGGTTAAAGGCACTGACTCTCCAAGCGGGGAGAGTGTTAGTAAAGCATCTGGAATGGTGAACCCGAGGACCAGGATACGAAAACTGAGATGCATTTTAAATCATTTCCCAATCACATGGTGGACGATACTCTTGGTTTCCCATGCATGTTTTAGCTGGAGGAAGAATCCCTTGAACCTGGAGAGTTGGGACCCATGGAATGGGTACCATGCAGTATGACTTCAAAGGGTCTGCATTTGCTCACCGAAACTCACCAATGCTATCAGCCTGAAGTGTCCAGCCTTATGTCTCAACCAGCTCTGGGTGTAGATGTGTTAAATCCCGGTTGCATCACATGCCCTGAGTGAATTATTTAAGAATTGCTCTCTATTTCACTGTCTTTATGATTTTTTTTTGAAATTTATTTTGATAATGGGATTTATCGGATTTTCACTGCTGCGTTTATGCCGCTGTACACACGCTTGATTCTCTTACGGAGACATATATATCCATGGGTTTTAAGATTCTTCCTAGTCAGGTATATTCCTAGGCGTTGAATATGTGGTGTTGGGTCCATTTCGTTGAGCAAGGAGTAGGTCTTGTCTATTACATATTTGGCTTATGGAAAGTTATCTGTGCTAATTTCAGTCTCTGGTTTTATGAAGCACCCCAACGCACCTTTCCCCATAAGCAAGCACTAGTTGGTTTTCTAAATTTGAGACCCTGTTCTGTTTTGTAATTCAGTTCATGTGTAGTCAAGTTTACATTCCGTGTATTAGTGATATCTTATGATGTTTCTTTTTCTGTGTGACGTAGTTCACGTAGAATCACCGTACCTGCATCCACTCACTATGCCGCTACGGGCCTGATGACACAGATTTCATTGCTGAGTGATATTGCATTGTACGTACGTGCCACAACTTCTTTATCCATATTTTGCTTTCTGGGATATTTACCTGTTACTGTAGACGAGCTTCTTGTGAACACAGCCGTCCCAAATATTGGGGTGGCTGTCTGTTTTTGATTTTAATTTCCGTAAGCTATAGGACCATAAGTGGAAGTGCCATAGACTGTGTTGCTTTGTTTCTTATGTGTTTCAGGAAACACCATACACTTCTCCAGGCTGGCTGCTGGCAATTTACATCCTGCCAATCAGCATAACAAGGCTCCCTGTTCTCCATATCCTGTCCTACCTTTCTGGATTTTACACTTTTTTCAGATGGCCCTCTTGCCCGGGGGGCAGTGAGACTTCATTGTAGTGCAGATTTCCTTTACAGGCTTGCTTGGTTGGCCAAAAAGGGCGTATGCGTTTTTTCCTGAATATATTCAGGAAAAAACGCATACGCCCTTTTTGGCCAAGTGCATCATTGTCGACGTTCTGCCTCTTTTCCTATGCTTTCAGGGCAATTCCAGTCTACCCCCTGCAATCGTTTTCCTGAAATTCTGCCCCGCTTTCAAGTCCCCTTCGCAGGCTTACTTCAATATATTTTTGGAGGATAGCTGTCATTTATAACTCTGCAGGTTTGTGAATTACAGTGCCCCTGAGCTCCTTTCTTCAACTCGCTTTCTTGTGAACTGGGCACAAAACCGCAGGATTGCTTCAGGCCCTAATCTGTTTCGGGCAGGGCATGCTGAGCCTTTGGTAAATTCCTCTTCCTGGTGGGAAATGAGCGTTACATTTGCCCGTGCAGACACCTACAGCTAGTCTCTCATTGGTTCTCCCTATTCCTGTTCATCTTGCACAGAAATTGCAAGCTGTGCCAAACAGGAGGTTAAAGGCACTGACTCTCCAAGCAGGGAGACTGTTAGTAAATCATCTGGAATGGTGAACCCGAGGACCAGGATACGAAAACTGAGATGCATTTTAAATCATTTCCCCATAACACGGTGGACCATACTGTGGGTTTCACATGCATGTTTTAGCTGGAGGAAGAATCCCTTGAACCTGAAGAGTTGGGACCCATGGAATAGGTACCATACAGTATGACTTCAAAGGGTGTGCATTTGCTCACCTAAACTCACCAATGCTATCAGCCTGAAGTGTCCAGCCTTATGTCTCAACCAGCTCTGGGTGTAGATGTGGTCAATCCCGGTTGCATCACATGCCCTGAGTGAATTATTTAAGAATTGCTCTCTATTTCACTGTCTTTGTGTTTTGTTTTCGAAATTTATTTTGATAATGGGATTTATCGGATTTTCACTGCTGCCTTTCGGCCGCTGTACACACCCTTGATTCTCTTACGGAGACATATATATCCATGGGTTTTAAGATTCTTCCTAGTCAGGTATATTCCTAGGCGTTGAATATGTGGTGTTGGGTCCATTTCGTTGAGCAAGGAGTAGGTCTTGTCTATTACATATTGGGCTTATGGAAAGTTATCTGTGCTAATTTCAGTCTCTGGTTTTATGCAGCACCCCAAGGCACCTTTCCCCATAAGCAAGCACTAGTTGGTTTTCTAAATTTGAGACCCTTTTCTATTTTGTAATTCAGTTCATGTGTAGTCAAGTTTACATTCCGTGTATTCGTGATATCTTATGATGTTTCTTTTTCTGTGTGACGTAGTTCACGTAGAATCACCGTACCTGCATCCACTCACTATGCCGCTATGGGCCTGATGACACAGATTTCATTGCTGAGTGATATTGCATTGTACGTACGTGCCACAAGTTCTTTATCCATTTTTTGCTTTCTGGGATATTTACCTGATACTGTAGACGAGCTTCTTGTGAACACAGCCGTCTCAAATATTGGGGTGGCTGTCTGTTTTTGATTTTAATTTCCGTAAGCTATAGGACCATAAGTGGAAGTGCCATAGGCTGTGTTGCTTTGTTTCTTTCGTGTTTCAGGAAACACCATACACTTCTCCAGGGTGGCTGCTGGCAATTTACATCCTGCCAATCAGCATAACAAGGCTCCCTGTTCTCCATATCCTGTCCTACCTTTCTGGATTTTACACTTTTTTCAGATGGCCCTTTTGCCAGGGGGGCAGTGAGACTTCATTGTAGTGCAGATTTCATTGACAGGCTTGCTTGGTTGGCCAAAAAGGGCGTATGCGTTTTTTCCTGAATATATTCAGGAAAAAACGCATACGCCCTTTTTGGCCAAGTGCATCATTGTCGACGTTCTGCCTCTTTTCCTATGCTTTCAGGGCAATTCCAGTCTACCCCCTGCAATCGTTTTCCTGAAATTCTGCCCCGCTTTCAAGTCCCCTTCGCAGGCTTACTTCAATATATTTTTGGAGGAAAGCTGTCATTTATAACTCTGCAGGTTTGTGAATTACAGTGCCCCTGAGCTCCTTTCTTCAACTCGCTTTCTTGTGAGCTGGGCACAAAACCGCAGGATTGCTTCAGGCCCTAATCTGTTTCCAGCAGGGCACACTGAGCCTTTGTTTAATTCCTCTTCCTGGTGGGCAATGAGCGTTACATTTGCCCGTGCAGACACCTACAGCTAGTCTCTCATTGGTTCTCCCTATTCCTGTTCATTTTGCACAGAAATTGCAAGCTGTGCCAAAGAGGAGGTTAAAGGCACTGACTCTCCAAGCGGGGAGAGTGTTAGTAAAGCATCTGGAATGGTGAACCCGAGGACCAGGATACGAAAACTGAGATGCATTTTAAATCATTTCCCAATCACATGGTGGACGATACTCTTGGTTTCCCATGCATGTTTTAGCTGGAGGAAGAATCCCTTGAACCTGGAGAGTTGGGACCCATGGAATGGGTACCATGCAGTATGACTTCAAAGGGTCTGCATTTGCTCACCGAAACTCACCAATGCTATCAGCCTGAAGTGTCCAGCCTTATGTCTCAACCAGCTCTGGGTGTAGATGTGTTAAATCCCGGTTGCATCACATGCCCTGAGTGAATTATTTAAGAATTGCTCTCTATTTCACTGTCTTTATGATTTTTTTTTGAAATTTATTTTGATAATGGGATTTATCGGATTTTCACTGCTGCGTTTATGCCGCTGTACACATGCTTGATTCTCTTACGGAGACATATATATCCATGGGTTTTAAGATTCTTCCTAGTCAGGTATATTCCTAGGCGTTGAATATGTGGTGTTGGGTCCATTTCGTTGAGCAAGGAGTAGGTCTTGTCTATTACATATTTGGCTTATGGAAAGTTATCTGTGCTAATTTCAGTCTCTGGTTTTATGAAGCACCCCAACGCACCTTTCCCCATAAGCAAGCACTAGTTGGTTTTCTAAATTTGAGACCCTGTTCTGTTTTGTAATTCAGTTCATGTGTAGTCAAGTTTACATTCCGTGTATTAGTGATATCTTATGATGTTTCTTTTTCTGTGTGACGTAGTTCACGTAGAATCACCGTACCTGCATCCACTCACTATGCCGCTACGGGCCTGATGACACAGATTTCATTGCTGAGTGATATTGCATTGTACGTACGTGCCACAACTTCTTTATCCATGTTTTGCTTTCTGGGATATTTACCTGTTACTGTAGACGAGCTTCTTGTGAACACAGCCGTCCCAAATATTGGGGTGGCTGTCTGTTTTTGATTTTAATTTCCGTAAGCTATAGGACCATAAGTGGAAGTGCCATAGACTGTGTTGCTTTGTTTCTTATGTGTTTCAGGAAACACCATACACTTCTCCAGGCTGGCTGCTGGCAATTTACATCCTGCCAATCAGCATAACAAGGCTCCCTGTTCTCCATATCCTGTCCTACCTTTCTGGATTTTACACTTTTTTCAGATGGCCCTCTTGCCCGGGGGGCAGTGAGACTTCATTGTAGTGCAGATTTCCTTTACAGGCTTGCTTGGTTGGCCAAAAAGGGCGTATGCGTTTTTTCCTGAATATATTCAGGAAAAAACGCATACGCCCTTTTTGGCCAAGTGCATCATTGTCGACGTTCTGCCTCTTTTCCTATGCTTTCAGGGCAATTCCAGTCTACCCCCTGCAATCGTTTTCCTGAAATTCTGCCCCGCTTTCAAGTCCCCTTCGCAGGCTTACTTCAATATATTTTTGGAGGATAGCTGTCATTTATAACTCTGCAGGTTTGTGAATTACAGTGCCCCTGAGCTCCTTTCTTCAACTCGCTTTCTTGTGAACTGGGCACAAAACCGCAGGATTGCTTCAGGCCCTAATCTGTTTCGGGCAGGGCATGCTGAGCCTTTGGTAAATTCCTCTTCCTGGTGGGAAATGAGCGTTACATTTGCCCGTGCAGACACCTACAGCTAGTCTCTCATTGGTTCTCCCTATTCCTGTTCATCTTGCACAGAAATTGCAAGCTGTGCCAAACAGGAGGTTAAAGGCACTGACTCTCCAAGCAGGGAGACTGTTAGTAAATCATCTGGAATGGTGAACCCGAGGACCAGGATACGAAAACTGAGATGCATTTTAAATCATTTCCCCATAACACGGTGGACCATACTGTGGGTTTCACATGCATGTTTTAGCTGGAGGAAGAATCCCTTGAACCTGAAGAGTTGGGACCCATGGAATAGGTACCATACAGTATGACTTCAAAGGGTGTGCATTTGCTCACCTAAACTCACCAATGCTATCAGCCTGAAGTGTCCAGCCTTATGTCTCAACCAGCTCTGGGTGTAGATGTGGTCAATCCCGGTTGCATCACATGCCCTGAGTGAATTATTTAAGAATTGCTCTCTATTTCACTGTCTTTGTGTTTTGTTTTCGAAATTTATTTTGATAATGGGATTTATCGGATTTTCACTGCTGCCTTTCGGCCGCTGTACACACCCTTGATTCTCTTACGGAGACATATATATCCATGGGTTTTAAGATTCTTCCTAGTCAGGTATATTCCTAGGCGTTGAATATGTGGTGTTGGGTCCATTTCGTTGAGCAAGGAGTAGGTCTTGTCTATTACATATTGGGCTTATGGAAAGTTATCTGTGCTAATTTCAGTCTCTGGTTTTATGCAGCACCCCAAGGCACCTTTCCCCATAAGCAAGCACTAGTTGGTTTTCTAAATTTGAGACCCTTTTCTATTTTGTAATTCAGTTCATGTGTAGTCAAGTTTACATTCCGTGTATTCGTGATATCTTATGATGTTTCTTTTTCTGTGTGACGTAGTTCACGTAGAATCACCGTACCTGCATCCACTCACTATGCCGCTATGGGCCTGATGACACAGATTTCATTGCTGAGTGATATTGCATTGTACGTACGTGCCACAAGTTCTTTATCCATTTTTTGCTTTCTGGGATATTTACCTGATACTGTAGACGAGCTTCTTGTGAACACAGCCGTCTCAAATATTGGGGTGGCTGTCTGTTTTTGATTTTAATTTCCGTAAGCTATAGGACCATAAGTGGAAGTGCCATAGGCTGTGTTGCTTTGTTTCTTTCGTGTTTCAGGAAACACCATACACTTCTCCAGGGTGGCTGCTGGCAATTTACATCCTGCCAATCAGCATAACAAGGCTCCCTGTTCTCCATATCCTGTCCTACCTTTCTGGATTTTACACTTTTTTCAGATGGCCCTTTTGCCAGGGGGGCAGTGAGACTTCATTGTAGTGCAGATTTCATTGACAGGCTTGCTTGGTTGGCCAAAAAGGGCGTATGCGTTTTTTCCTGAATATATTCAGGAAAAAACGCATACGCCCTTTTTGGCCAAGTGCATCATTGTCGACGTTCTGCCTCTTTTCCTATGCTTTCAGGGCAATTCCAGTCTACCCCCTGCAATCGTTTTCCTGAAATTCTGCCCCGCTTTCAAGTCCCCTTCGCAGGCTTACTTCAATATATTTTTGGTGGAAAGCTGTCATTTATAACTCTGCAGGTTTGTGAATTACAGTGCCCCTGAGCTCCTTTCTTCAACTCGCTTTCTTGTGAGCTGGGCACAAAACCGCAGGATTGCTTCAGGCCCTAATCTGTTTCCAGCAGGGCACACTGAGCCTTTGTTTAATTCCTCTTCCTGGTGGGCAATGAGCGTTACATTTGCCCGTGCAGACACCTACAGCTAGTCTCTCATTGGTTCTCCATATTCCTGTTCATTTTGCACAGAAATTGCAAGCTGTGCCAAAGAGGAGGTTAAAGGCACTGACTCTCCAAGCGGGGAGAGTGTTAGTAAAGCATCTGGAATGGTGAACCCGAGGACCAGGATACGAAAACTGAGATGCATTTTAAATCATTTCCCAATCACATGGTGGACGATACTCTTGGTTTCCCATGCATGTTTTAGCTGGAGGAAGAATCCCTTGAGCCTGGAGAGTTGGGACCCATGGAATGGGTACCATGCAGTATGACTTCAAAGGGTCTGCATTTGCTCACCGAAACTCACCAATGCTATCAGCCTGAAGTGTCCAGCCTTATGTCTCAACCAGCTCTAGGTGTAGATGTGTTAAATCCCTGTTGCATCACATGCCCTGAGTGAATTATTTAAGAAGTGCTCTCTATTTCACTGTCTTTATGATTTTTTTTTGAAATTTATTTTGATAATGGGATTTATCGGATTTTCACTGCTGCGTTTATGCCGCTGTACACACGCTTGATTCTCTTACGGAGACATATATATCCATGGGTTTTAAGATTCTTCCTAGTCAGGTATATTCCTAGGCGTTGAATATGTGGTGTTGGGTCCATTTCGTTGAGCAAGGAGTAGGTCTTGTCTATTACATATTTGGCTTATGGAAAGTTATCTGTGCTAATTTCAGTCTCTGGTTTTATGAAGCACCCCAACGCACCTTTCCCCATAAGCAAGCACTAGTTGGTTTTCTAAATTTGAGACCCTGTTCTGTTTTGTAATTCAGTTCATGTGTAGTCAAGTTTACATTCCGTGTATTAGTGATATCTTATGATGTTTCTTTTTCTGTGTGACGTAGTTCACGTAGAATCACCGTACCTGCATCCACTCACTATGCCGCTACGGGCCTGATGACACAGATTTCATTGCTGAGTGATATTGCATTGTACGTACGTGCCACAACTTCTTTATCCATATTTTGCTTTCTGGGATATTTACCTGTTACTGTAGACGAGCTTCTTGTGAACACAGCCGTCCCAAATATTGGGGTGGCTGTCTGTTTTTGATTTTAATTTCCGTAAGCTATAGGACCATAAGTGGAAGTGCCATAGACTGTGTTGCTTTGTTTCTTATGTGTTTCAGGAAACACCATACACTTCTCCAGGCTGGCTGCTGGCAATTTACATCCTGCCAATCAGCATAACAAGGCTCCCTGTTCTCCATATCCTGTCCTACCTTTCTGGATTTTACACTTTTTTCAGATGGCCCTCTTGCCCGGGGGGCAGTGAGACTTCATTGTAGTGCAGATTTCCTTTACAGGCTTGCTTGGTTGGCCAAAAAGGGCGTATGCGTTTTTTCCTGAATATATTCAGGAAAAAACGCATACGCCCTTTTTGGCCAAGTGCATCATTGTCGACGTTCTGCCTCTTTTCCTATGCTTTCAGGGCAATTCCAGTCTACCCCCTGCAATCGTTTTCCTGAAATTCTGCCCCGCTTTCAAGTCCCCTTCGCAGGCTTACTTCAATATATTTTTGGAGGATAGCTGTCATTTATAACTCTGCAGGTTTGTGAATTACAGTGCCCCTGAGCTCCTTTCTTCAACTCGCTTTCTTGTGAACTGGGCACAAAACCGCAGGATTGCTTCAGGCCCCAATCTGTTTCGGGCAGGGCATGCTGAGCCTTTGGTAAATTCCTCTTCCTGGTGGGAAATGAGCGTTACATTTGCCCGTGCAGACACCTACAGCTAGTCTCTCATTGGTTCTCCCTATTCCTGTTCATCTTGCACAGAAATTGCAAGCTGTGCCAAACAGGAGGTTAGAGGCACTGACTCTCCAAGCAGGGAGACTGTTAGTAAATCATCTGGAATGGTGAACCCGAGGACCAGGATACGAAAACTGAGATGCATTTTAAATCATTTCCCCATAACACGGTGGACCATACTGTGGGTTTCACATGCATGTTTTAGCTGGAGGAAGAATCCCTTGAACCTGAAGAGTTGGGACCCATGGAATAGGTACCATACAGTATGACTTCAAAGGGTGTGCATTTGCTCACCTAAACTCACCAATGCTATCAGCCTGAAGTGTCCAGCCTTATGTCTCAACCAGCTCTGGGTGTAGATGTGGTCAATCCCGGTTGCATCACATGCCCTGAGTGAATTATTTAAGAATTGCTCTCTATTTCACTGTCTTTGTGTTTTGTTTTCGAAATTTATTTTGATAATGGGATTTATCGGATTTTCACTGCTGCCTTTCGGCCGCTGTACACACCCTTGATTCTCTTACGGAGACATATATATCCATGGGTTTTAAGATTCTTCCTAGTCAGGTATATTCCTAGGCGTTGAATATGTGGTGTGGGGTCCATTTCGTTGAGCAAGGAGTAGGTCTTGTCTATTACATATTGGGCTTATGGAAAGTTATCTGTGCTAATTTCAGTCTCTGGTTTTATGCAGCACCCCAAGGCACCTTTCCCCATAAGCAAGCACTAGTTGGTTTTCTAAATTTGAGACCCTTTTCTATTTTGTAATTCAGTTCATGTGTAGTCAAGTTTACATTCCGTGTATTCGTGATATCTTATGATGTTTCTTTTTCTGTGTGACGTAGTTCACGTAGAATCACCGTACCTGCATCCACTCACTATGCCGCTATGGGCCTGATGACACAGATTTCATTGCTGAGTGATATTGCATTGTACGTACGTGCCACAAGTTCTTTATCCATTTTTTGCTTTCCGGGATATTTACCTGATACTGTAGACGAGCTTCTTGTGAACACAGCCGTCTCAAATATTGGGGTGGCTGTCTGTTTTTGATTTTAATTTCCGTAAGCTATAGGACCATAAGTGGAAGTGCCATAGGCTGTGTTGCTTTGTTTCTTTCGTGTTTCAGGAAACACCATACACTTCTCCAGGGTGGCTGCTGGCAATTTACATCCTGCCAATCAGCATAACAAGGCTCCCTGTTCTCCATATCCTGTCCTACCTTTCTGGATTTTACACTTTTTTCAGATGGCCCTTTTGCCAGGGGGGCAGTGAGACTTCATTGTAGTGCAGATTTCATTGACAGGCTTGCTTGGTTGGCCAAAAAGGGCGTATGCGTTTTTTCCTGAATATATTCAGGAAAAAACGCATACGCCCTTTTTGGCCAAGTGCATCATTGTCGACGTTCTGCCTCTTTTCCTATGCTTTCAGGGCAATTCCAGTCTACCCCCTGCAATCGTTTTCCTGAAATTCTGCCCCGCTTTCAACTCCCCTTCGCAGGCTTACTTCAATATATTTTTGGAGGATAGCTGTCATTTATAACTCTGCAGGTTTGTGAATTACAGTGCCCCTGAGCTCCTTTCTTCAACTCGCTTTCTTGTGAGCTGGGAACAAAACCGCAGGATTGCTTCAGGCCCTAATCTGTTTCCGGCAGGGCACGCTGAGCCTTTGTTTAATTCCTCTTCCTGGTGGGCAATGAGCGTTACATTTGCCCGTGCAGACACCTACAGCTAGTCTCTCATTGGTTCTCCCTATTCCTGTTCATTTTGCACAGAAATTGCAAGCTGTGCCAAAGAGGAGGTTAAAGGCACTGACTCTCCAAGCGGGGAGAGTGTTAGTAAAGCATCTGGAATGGTGAACCCGAGGACCAGGATACAAAAACTGAGACGCATTTTAAATCATTTCCCAATCACATGGTGGACGATACTCTTGGTTTCCCATGCATGTTTTAGCTGGAGGAAGAATCCCTTGAACCTGGAGAGTTGGGACCCATGGAATGGGTACCATGCAGTATGACTTCAAAGGGTCTGCATTTGCTCACCGAAACTCACCAATGCTATCAGCCTGAAGTGTCCAGCCTTATGTCTCAACCAGCTCTGGGTGTAGATGTGTTAAATCCCGGTTGCATCACATGCCCTGAGTGAATTATTTAAGAATTGCTCTCTATTTCACTGTCTTTATGATTTTTTCTTGAAATTTATTTTGATAATGGGATTTATCGGATTTTCACTGCTGCGTTTATGCCGCTGTACACACGCTTGATTCTCTTACGGAGACATATATATCCATGGGTTTTAAGATTCTTCCTAGTCAGGTATATTCCTAGGCGTTGAATATGTGGTGTTGGGTCCATTTCGTTGAGCAAGGAGTAGGTCTTGTCTATTACATATTTGGCTTATGGAAAGTTATCTGTGCTAATTTCAGTCTCTGGTTTTATGAAGCACCCCAACGCACCTTTCCCCATAAGCAAGCACTAGTTGGTTTTCTAAATTTGAGACCCTGTTCTGTTTTGTAATTCAGTTCATGTGTAGTCAAGTTTACATTCCCTGTATTAGTGATATCTTATGATGTTTCTTTTTCTGTGTGACGTAGTTCACGTAGAATCACCGTACCTGCATCCACTCACTATGCCGCTACGGGCCTGATGACACAGATTTCATTGCTGAGTGATATTGCATTGTACGTACGTGCCACAACTTCTTTATCCATATTTTGCTTTCTGGGATATTTACCTGTTACTGTAGACGAGCTTCTTGTGAACACAGCCGTCCCAAATATTGGGGTGGCTGTCTGTTTTTGATTTTAATTTCCGTAAGCTATAGGACCATAAGTGGAAGTGCCATAGACTGTGTTGCTTTGTTTCTTATGTGTTTCAGGAAACACCATACACTTCTCCAGGCTGGCTGCTGGCAATTTACATCCTGCCAATCAGCATAACAAGGCTCCCTGTTCTCCATATCCTGTCCTACCTTTCTGGATTTTACACTTTTTTCAGATGGCCCTCTTGCCCGGGGGGCAGTGAGACTTCATTGTAGTGCAGATTTCCTTTACAGGCTTGTTTGGTTGGCCAAAAAGGGCGTATGCGTTTTTTCCTGAATATATTCAGGAAAAAACGCATACGCCCTTTTTGGCCAAGTGCATCATTGTCGACGTTCTGCCTCTTTTCCTATGCTTTCAGGGCAATTCCAGTCTACCCCCTGCAATCGTTTTCCTGAAATTCTGCCCCACTTTCAAGTCCCCTTCGCAGGCTTACTTCAATATATTTTTGGAGGATAGCTGTCATTTATTACTCTGCAGGTTTGTGAATTACAGTGCCCCTGAGCTCCTTTCTTCAACTCGCTTTCTTGTGAACTGGGCACAAAACCGCAGGATTGCTTCAGGCCCCAATCTGTTTCGGGCAGGGCATGCTGAGCCTTTGGTAAATTCCTCTTCCTGGTGGGAAATGAGCGTTACATTTGCCCGTGCAGACACCTACAGCTAGTCTCTCATTGGTTCTCCCTATTCCTGTTCATCTTGCACAGAAATTGCAAGCTGTGCCAAACAGGAGGTTAAAGGCACTGACTCTCCAAGCAGGGAGACTGTTAGTAAATCATCTGGAATGGTGAACCCGAGGACCAGGATACGAAAACTGAGATGCATTTTAAATCATTTCCCCATAACACGGTGGACCATACTGTGGGTTTCACATGCATGTTTTAGCTGGAGGAAGAATCCCTTGAACCTGAAGAGTTGGGACCCATGGAATAGGTACCATACAGTATGACTTCAAAGGGTGTGCATTTGCTCACCTAAACTCACCAATGCTATCAGCCTGAAGTGTCCAGCCTTATGTCTCAACCAGCTCTGGGTGTAGATGTGGTCAATCCCGGTTGCATCACATGCCCTGAGTGAATTATTTAAGAATTGCTCTCTATTTCACTGTCTTTGTGTTTTGTTTTCGAAATTTATTTTGATAATGGGATTTATCGGATTTTCACTGCTGCCTTTCGGCCGCTGTACACACCCTTGATTCTCTTACGGAGACATATATATCCATGGGTTTTAAGATTCTTCCTAGTCAGGTATATTCCTAGGCGTTGAATATGTGGTGTTGGGTCCATTTCGTTGAGCAAGGAGTAGGTCTTGTCTATTACATATTGGGCTTATGGAAAGTTATCTGTGCTAATTTCAGTCTCTGGTTTTATGCAGCACCCCAAGGCACCTTTCCCCATAAGCAAGCACTAGTTGGTTTTCTAAATTTGAGACCCTTTTCTATTTTGTAATTCAGTTCATGTGTAGTCAAGTTTACATTCCGTGTATTCGTGATATCTTATGATGTTTCTTTTTCTGTGTGACGTAGTTCACGTAGAATCACCGTACCTGCATCCACTCACTATGCCGCTATGGGCCTGATGACACAGATTTCATTGCTGAGTGATATTGCATTGTACGTACGTGCCACAAGTTCTTTATCCATTTCTTGCTTTCTGGGATATTTACCTGATACTGTAGACGAGCTTCTTGTGAACACAGCCGTCTCAAATATTGGGGTGGCTGTCTGTTTTTGATTTTAATTTCCGTAAGCTATAGGACCATAAGTGGAAGTGCCATAGGCTGTGTTGCTTTGTTTCTTTCGTGTTTCAGGAAACACCATACACTTCTCCAGGGTGGCTGCTGGCAATTTACATCCTGCCAATCAGCATAACAAGGCTCCCTGTTCTCCATATCCTGTCCTACCTTTCTGGATTTTACACTTTTTTCAGATGGCCCTTTTGCCAGGGGGGCAGTGAGACTTCATTGTAGTGCAGATTTCATTTACAGGCTTGCTTGGTTGGCCAAAAAGGGCGTATGCGTTTTTTCCTGAATATATTCAGGAAAAAACGCATACGCCCTTTTTGGCCAAGTGCATCATTGTCGACGTTCTGCCTCTTTTCCTATGCTTTCAGGGCAATTCCAGTCTACCCCCTGCAATCGTTTTCCTGAAATTCTGCCCCGCTTTCAAGTCCCCTTCGCAGGCTTACTTCAATATATTTTTGGAGGAAAGCTGTCATTTATAACTCTGCAGGTTTGTGAATTACAGTGCCCCTGAGCTCCTTTCTTCAACTCGCTTTCTTGTGAGCTGGGCACAAAACCGCAGGATTGCTTCAGGCCCTAATCTGTTTCCAGCAGGGCACACTGAGCCTTTGTTTAATTCCTCTTCCTGGTGGGCAATGAGCGTTACATTTGCCCGTGCAGACACCTACAGCTAGTCTCTCATTGGTTCTCCCTATTCCTGTTCATTTTGCACAGAAATTGCAAGCTGTGCCAAAGAGGAGGTTAAAGGCACTGACTCTCCAAGCGGGGAGAGTGTTAGTAAAGCATCTGGAATGGTGAACCCGAGGACCAGGATACGAAAACTGAGATGCATTTTAAATCATTTCCCAATCACATGGTGGACGATACTCTTGGTTTCCCATGCATGTTTTAGCTGGAGGAAGAATCCCTTGAACCTGGAGAGTTGGGACCCATGGAATGGGTACCATGCAGTATGACTTCAAAGGGTCTGCATTTGCTCACCGAAACTCACCAATGCTATCAGCCTGAAGTGTCCAGCCTTATGTCTCAACCAGCTCTGGGTGTAGATGTGTTAAATCCCGGTTGCATCACATGCCCTGAGTGAATTATTTAAGAATTGCTCTCTATTTCACTGTCTTTATGATTTTTTTTTGAAATTTATTTTGATAATGGGATTTATCGGATTTTCACTGCTGCCTTTCGGCCGCTGTACACACCCTTGATTCTCTTACGGAGACATATATATCCATGGGTTTTAAGATTCTTCCTAGTCAGGTATATTCCTAGGCGTTGAATATGTGGTGTTGGGTCCATTTCGTTGAGCAAGGAGTAGGTCTTGTCTATTACATATTTGGCTTATGGAAAGTTATCTGTGCTAATTTCAGTCTCTGGTTTTATGAAGCACCCCAACGCACCTTTCCCCATAAGCAAGCACTAGTTGGTTTTCTAAATTTGAGACCCTGTTCTGTTTTGTAATTCAGTTCATGTGTAGTCAAGTTTACATTCCGTGTATTAGTGATATCTTATGATGTTTCTTTTTCTGTGTGACGTAGTTCACGTAGAATCACCGTACCTGCATCCACTCACTATGCCGCTACGGGCCTGATGACACAGATTTCATTGCTGAGTGATATTGCATTGTACGTACGTGCCACAACTTCTTTATCCATATTTTGCTTTCTGGGATATTTACCTGTTACTGTAGACGAGCTTCTTGTGAACACAGCCGTCCCAAATATTGGGGTGGCTGTCTGTTTTTGATTTTAATTTCCGTAAGCTATAGGACCATAAGTGGAAGTGCCATAGACTGTGTTGCTTTGTTTCTTATGTGTTTCAGGAAACACCATACACTTCTCCAGGCTGGCTGCTGGCAATTTACATCCTGCCAATCAGCATAACAAGGCTCCCTGTTCTCCATATCCTGTCCTACCTTTCTGGATTTTACACTTTTTTCAGATGGCCCTCTTGCCCGGGGGGCAGTGAGACTTCATTGTAGTGCAGATTTCCTTTACAGGCTTGCTTGGTTGGCCAAAAAGGGCGTATGCGTTTTTCCCTGAATATATTCAGGAAAAAACGCATACGCCCTTTTTGGCCAAGTGCATCATTGTCGACGTTCTGCCTCTTTTCCTATGCTTTCAGGGCAATTCCAGTCTACCCCCTGCAATCGTTTTCCTGAAATTCTGCCCCGCTTTCAAGTCCTCTTCGCAGGCTTACTTCAATATATTTTTGGAGGATAGCTGTCATTTATAACTCTGCAGGTTTGTGAATTACAGTGCCCCTGAGCTCCTTTCTTCAACTCGCTTTCTTGTGAACTGGGCACAAAACCGCAGGATTGCTTCAGGCCCTAATCTGTTTCGGGCAGGGCATGCTGAGCCTTTGGTAAATTCCTCTTCCTGGTGGGAAATGAGCGTTACATTTGCCCGTGCAGACACCTACAGCTAGTCTCTCATTGGTTCTCCCTATTCCTGTTCATCTTGCACAGAAATTGCAAGCTGTGCCAAACAGGAGGTTAAAGGCACTGACTCTCCAAGCAGGGAGACTGTTAGTAAATCATCTGGAATGGTGATCCCGATGACCAGGATACGAAAACTGAGATGCATTTTAAATCATTTCCCCATAACACGGTGGACCATACTGTGGGTTTCACATGCATGTTTTAGCTGGAGGAAGAATCCCTTGAACCTGAAGAGTTGGGACCCATGGAATAGGTACCATACAGTATGACTCAAAGGGTGTGCATTTGCTCACCTAAACTCACCAATGCTATCAGCCTGAAGTGTCCAGCCTTATGTCTCAACCAGCTCTGGGTGTAGATGTGGTCAATCCCGGTTGCATCACATGCCCTGAGTGAATTATTTAAGAATTGCTCTCTATTTCACTGTCTTTGTGTTTTGTTTTCGAAATTTATTTTGATAATGGGATTTATCGGATTTTCACTGCTGCCTTTCGGCCGCTGTACACACCCTTGATTCTCTTACGGAGACATATATATCCATGGGTTTTAAGATTCTTCCTAGTCAGGTATATTCCTAGGCGTTGAATATGTGGTGTTGGGTCCATTTCGTTGAGCAAGGAGTAGGTCTTGTCTATTACATATTGGGCTTATGGAAAGTTATCTGTGCTAATTTCAGTCTCTGGTTTTATGAAGCACCCCAACGCACCTTTCCCCATAAGCAAGCACTAGTTGGTTTTCTAAATTTGAGACCCTGTTCTGTTTTGTAATTCAGTTCATGTGTAGTCAAGTTTACATTCCGTGTATTAGTGATATCTTATGATGTTTCTTTTTCTGTGTGACGTAGTTCACGTAGAATCACCGTACCTGCATCCACTCACTATGCCGCTACGGGCCTGATGACACAGATTTCATTGCTGAGTGATATTGCATTGTACGTACGTGCCACAACTTCTTTATCCATATTTTGCTTTCTGGGATATTTACCTGTTACTGTAGACGAGCTTCTTGTGAACACAGCCGTCCCAAATATTGGGGTGGCTGTCTGTTTTTGATTTTAATTTCCGTAAGCTATAGGACCATAAGTGGAAGTGCCATAGACTGTGTTGCTTTGTTTCTTATGTGTTTCAGGAAACACCATACACTTCTCCAGGCTGGCTGCTGGCAATTTACATCCTGCCAATCAGCATAACAAGGCTCCCTGTTCTCCATATCCTGTCCTACCTTTCTGGATTTTACACTTTTTTCAGATGGCCCTCTTGCCCGGGGGGCAGTGAGACTTCATTGTAGTGCAGATTTCCTTTACAGGCTTGCTTGGTTGGCCAAAAAGGGCATATGCGTTTTTTCCTGAATATATTCAGGAAAAAACGCATACGCCCTTTTTGGCCAAGTGCATCATTGTCGACGTTCTGCCTCTTTTCCTATGCTTTCAGGGCAATTCCAGTCTACCCCCTGCAATCGTTTTCCTGAAATTCTGCCCCGCTTTCAAGTCCCCTTCGCAGGCTTACTTCAATATATTTTTGGAGGATAGCTGTCATTTATAACTCTGCAGGTTTGTGAATTACAGTGCCCCTGAGCTCCTTTCTTCAACTCGCTTTCTTGTGAACTGGGCACAAAACCGCAGGATTGCTTCAGGCCCTAATCTGTTTCGGGCAGGGCATGCTGAGCCTTTGGTAAATTCCTCTTCCTGGTGGGAAATGAGCGTTACATTTGCCCGTGCAGACACCTACAGCTAGTCTCTCATTGGTTCTCCCTATTCCTGTTCATCTTGCACAGAAATTGCAAGCTGTGCCAAACAGGAGGTTAAAGGCACTGACTCTCCAAGCAGGGAGACTGTTAGTAAATCATCTGGAATGGTGAACCCGAGGACCAGGATACGAAAACTGAGATGCATTTTAAATCATTTCCCCATAACACGGTGGACCATACTGTGGGTTTCACATGCATGTTTTAGCTGGAGGAAGAATCCCTTGAACCTGAAGAGTTGGGACCCATGGAATAGGTACCATACAGTATGACTTCAAAGGGTGTGCATTTGCTCACCTAAACTCACCAATGCTATCAGCCTGAAGTGTCCAGCCTTATGTCTCAACCAGCTCTGGGTGTAGATGTGGTCAATCCCGGTTGCATCACATGCCCTGAGTGAATTATTTAAGAATTGCTCTCTATTTCACTGTCTTTGTGTTTTGTTTTCGAAATTTATTTTGATAATGGGATTTATCGGATTTTCACTGCTGCCTTTCGGCCGCTGTACACACCCTTGATTCTCTTACGGAGACATATATATCCATGGGTTTTAAGATTCTTCCTAGTCAGGTATATTCCTAGGCGTTGAATATGTGGTGTTGGGTCCATTTCGTTGAGCAAGGAGTAGGTCTTGTCTATTACATATTGGGCTTATGGAAAGTTATCTGTGCTAATTTCAGTCTCTGGTTTTATGCAGCACCCCAAGGCACCTTTCCCCATAAGCAAGCACTAGTTGGTTTTCTAAATTTGAGACCCTTTTCTATTTTGTAATTCAGTTCATGTGTAGTCAAGTTTACATTCCGTGTATTCGTGATATCTTATGATGTTTCTTTTTCTGTGTGACGTAGTTCACGTAGAATCACCGTACCTGCATCCACTCACTATGCCGCTATGGGCCTGATGACACAGATTTCATTGCTGAGTGATATTGCATTGTACGTACGTGCCACAAGTTCTTTATCCATTTCTTGCTTTCTGGGATATTTACCTGATACTGTAGACGAGCTTCTTGTGAACACAGCCGTCTCAAATATTGGGGTGGCTGTCTGTTTTTGATTTTAATTTCCGTAAGCTATAGGACCATAAGTGGAAGTGCCATAGGCTGTGTTGCTTTGTTTCTTTCGTGTTTCAGGAAACACCATACACTTCTCCAGGGTGGCTGCTGGCAATTTACATCCTGCCAATCAGCATAACAAGGCTCCCTGTTCTCCATATCCTGTCCTACCTTTCTGGATTTTACACTTTTTTCAGATGGCCCTTTTGCCAGGGGGGCAGTGAGACTTCATTGTAGTGCAGATTTCATTTACAGGCTTGCTTGGTTGGCCAAAAAGGGCGTATGCGTTTTTTCCTGAATATATTCAGGAAAAAACGCATACGCCCTTTTTGGCCAAGTGCATCATTGTCGACGTTCTGCCTCTTTTCCTATGCTTTCAGGGCAATTCCAGTCTACCCCCTGCAATCGTTTTCCTGAAATTCTGCCCCGCTTTCAAGTCCCCTTCGCAGGCTTACTTCAATATATTTTTGGAGGAAAGCTGTCATTTATAACTCTGCAGGTTTGTGAATTACAGTGCCCCTGAGCTCCTTTCTTCAACTCGCTTTCTTGTGAGCTGGGCACAAAACCGCAGGATTGCTTCAGGCCCTAATCTGTTTCCAGCAGGGCACACTGAGCCTTTGTTTAATTCCTCTTCCTGGTGGGCAATGAGCGTTACATTTGCCCGTGCAGACACCTACAGCTAGTCTCTCATTGGTTCTCCCTATTCCTGTTCATTTTGCACAGAAATTGCAAGCTGTGCCAAAGAGGAGGTTAAAGGCACTGACTCTCCAAGCGGGGAGAGTGTTAGTAAAGCATCTGGAATGGTGAACCCGAGGACCAGGATACGAAAACTGAGATGCATTTTAAATCATTTCCCAATCCCATGGTGGACGATACTCTTGGTTTCCCATGCATGTTTTAGCTGGAGGAAGAATCCCTTGAACCTGGAGAGTTGGGACCCATGGAATGGGTACCATGCAGTATGACTTCAAAGGGTCTGCATTTGCTCACCGAAACTCACCAATGCTATCAGCCTGAAGTGTCCAGCCTTATGTCTCAACCAGCTCTGGGTGTAGATGTGTTAAATCCCGGTTGCATCACATGCCCTGAGTGAATTATTTAAGAATTGCTCTCTATTTCACTGTCTTTATGATTTTTTTTTGAAATTTATTTTGATAATGGGATTTATCGGATTTTCACTGCTGCGTTTATGCCGCTGTACACACGCTTGATTCTCTTACGGAGACATATATATCCATGGGTTTTAAGATTCTTCCTAGTCAGGTATATTCCTAGGCGTTGAATATGTGGTGTTGGGTCCATTTCGTTGAGCAAGGAGTAGGTCTTGTCTATTACATATTTGGCTTATGGAAAGTTATCTGTGCTAATTTCAGTCTCTGGTTTTATGAAGCACCCCAACGCACCTTTCCCCATAAGCAAGCACTAGTTGGTTTTCTAAATTTGAGACCCTGTTCTGTTTTGTAATTCAGTTCATGTGTAGTCAAGTTTACATTCCGTGTATTAGTGATATCTTATGATGTTTCTTTTTCTGTGTGACGTAGTTCACGTAGAATCACCGTACCTGCATCCACTCACTATGCCGCTACGGGCCTGATGACACAGATTTCATTGCTGAGTGATATTGCATTGTACGTACGTGCCACAACTTCTTTATCCATATTTTGCTTTCTGGGATATTTACCTGTTACTGTAGACGAGCTTCTTGTGAACACAGCCGTCCCAAATATTGGGGTGGCTGTCTGTTTTTGATTTTAATTTCCGTAAGCTATAGGACCATAAGTGGAAGTGCCATAGACTGTGTTGCTTTGTTTCTTATGTGTTTCAGGAAACACCATACACTTCTCCAGGCTGGCTGCTGGCAATTTACATCCTGCCAATCAGCATAACAAGGCTCCCTGTTCTCCATATCCTGTCCTACCTTTCTGGATTTTACACTTTTTTCAGATGGCCCTCTTGCCCGGGGGGCAGTGAGACTTCATTGTAGTGCAGATTTCCTTTACAGGCTTGCTTGGTTGGCCAAAAAGGGCGTATGCGTTTTTCCCTGAATATATTCAGGAAAAAACGCATACGCCCTTTTTGGCCAAGTGCATCATTGTCGACATTCTGCCTCTTTTCCTATGCTTTCAGGGCAATTCCAGTCTACCCCCTGCAATCGTTTTCCTGAAATTCTGCCCCGCTTTCAAGTCCCCTTCGCAGGCTTACTTCAATATATTTTTGGAGGATAGCTGTCATTTATAACTCTGCAGGTTTGTGAATTACAGTGCCCCTGAGCTCCTTTCTTCAACTCGCTTTCTTGTGAACTGGGCACAAAACCGCAGGATTGCTTCAGGCCCTAATCTGTTTCGGGCAGGGCATGCTGAGCCTTTGGTAAATTCCTCTTCCTGGTGGGAAATGAGCGTTACATTTGCCCGTGCAGACACCTACAGCTAGTCTCTCATTGGTTCTCCCTATTCCTGTTCATCTTGCACAGAAATTGCAAGCTGTGCCAAACAGGAGGTTAAAGGCACTGACTCTCCAAGCAGGGAGACTGTTAGTAAATCATCTGGAATGGTGATCCCGAGGACCAGGATACGAAAACTGAGATGCATTTTAAATCATTTCCCCATAACACGGTGGACCATACTGTGGGTTTCACATGCATGTTTTAGCTGGAGGAAGAATCCCTTGAACCTGAAGAGTTGGGACCCATGGAATAGGTACCATACAGTATGACTTCAAAGGGTGTGCATTTGCTCACCTAAACTCACCAATGCTATCAGCCTGAAGTGTCCAGCCTTATGTCTCAACCAGCTCTGGGTGTAGATGTGGTCAATCCCGGTTGCATCACATGCCCTGAGTGAATTATTTAAGAATTGCTCTCTATTTCACTGTCTTTGTGTTTTGTTTTCGAAATTTATTTTGATAATGGGATTTATCGGATTTTCACTGCTGCCTTTCGGCCGCTGTACACACCCTTGATTCTCTTACGGAGAAATATATATCCATGGGTTTTAAGATTCTTCCTAGTCAGGTATATTCCTAGGCGTTGAATATGTGGTGTTGGGTCCATTTCGTTGAGCAAGGAGTAGGTCTTGTCTATTACATATTGGGCTTATGGAAAGTTATCTGTGCTAATTTCAGTCTCTGGTTTTATGCAGCACCCCAAGGCACCTTTCCCCATAAGCAAGCACTAGTTGGTTTTCTAAATTTGAGGCCCTGTTCTGTTTTGTAATTCAGTTCATGTGTAGTCAAGTTTACATTCCGTGTATTCGTGATATCTTATGATGTTTCTTTTTCTGTGTGACGTAGTTCACGTAGAATCACCGTACCTGCATCCACTCACTATGCCGCTATGGGCCTGATGACACAGATTTCATTGCTGAGTGATATTGCATTGTACGTACGTGCCACAAGTTCTTTATCCATTTTTTGCTTTCTGGGATATTTACCTGATACTGTAGACGAGCTTCTTGTGAACACAGCCGTCTCAAATATTGGGGTGGCTGTCTGTTTTTGATTTTAATTTCCGTAAGCTATAGGACCATAAGTGGAAGTGCCATAGGCTGTGTTGCTTTGTTTCTTTCGTGTTTCAGGAAACACCATACACTTCTCCAGGGTGGCTGCTGGCAATTTACATCCTGCCAATCAGCATAACAAGGCTCCCTGTTCTCCATATCCTGTCCTACCTTTCTGGATTTTACACTTTTTTCAGATGGCCCTTTTGCCAGGGGGGCAGTGAGACTTCATTGTAGTGCAGATTTCATTTACAGGCTTGCTTGGTTGGCCAAAAAGGGCGTATGCGTTTTTTCCTGAATATATTCAGGAAAAAACGCATACGCCCTTTTTGGCCAAGTGCATCATTGTCGACGTTCTGCCTCTTTTCCTATGCTTTCAGGGCAATTCCAGGCTACCCCCTGCAATCGTTTTCCTGAAATTCTGCCCCGCTTTCAAGTCCCCTTCGCAGGCTTACTTCAATATATTTTTGGAGGAAAGCTGTCATTTATAACTCTGCAGTTTTGTGAATTACAGTGCCCCTGAGCTCCTTTCTTCAACTCGCTTTCTTGTGAGCTGGGCACAAAACCGCAGGATTGCTTCAGGCCCTAATCTGTTTCCAGCAGGGCACACTGAGCCTTTGTTTAATTCCTCTTCCTGGTGGGCAATGAGCGTTACATTTGCCCGTGCAGACACCTACAGCTAGTCTCTCATTGGTTCTCCCTATTCCTGTTCATTTTGCACAGAAATTGCAAGCTGTGCCAAAGAGGAGGTTAAAGGCACTGACTCTCCAAGCGGGGAGAGTGTTAGTAAAGCATCTGGAATGGTGAACCCGAGGACCAGGATACGAAAACTGAGATGCATTTTAAATCATTTCCCAATCACATGGTGGACGATACTCTTGGTTTCCCATGCATGTTTTAGCTGGAGGAAGAATCCCTTGAACCTGGAGAGTTGGGACCCATGGACTGGGTACCATGCAGTATGACTTCAAAGGGTCTGCATTTGCTCACCGAAACTCACCAATGCTATCAGCCTGAAGTGTCCAGCCTTATGTCTCAACCAGCTCTGGGTGTAGATGTGGTCAATCCCGGTTGCATCACATGCCCTGAGTGAATTATTTAAGAATTGCTCTCTATTTCACTGTCTTTGTGTTTTGTTTTCGAAATTTATTTTGATAATGGGATTTATCGGATTTTCACTGCTGCCTTTCGGCCGCTGTACACACCCTTGATTCTCTTATGGAGACATATATATCCATGGGTTTTAAGATTCTTCCTAGTCAGGTATATTCCTAGGCGTTGAATATGTGGTGTTGGGTCCATTTCGTTGAGCAAGGAGTAGGTCTTGTCTATTACATATTGGGCTTATGGAAAGTTATCTGTGCTAATTTCAGTCTCTGGTTTGATGCAGCACCCCAAGGCACCTTTCCCCATAAGCAAGCACTAGTTGGTTTTCTAAATTTGAGACCCTTTTCTATTTTGTAATTCAGTTCGTGTGTAGTCAAGTTTACATTCCGTGTATTCGTGATATCTTATGATGTTTCTTTTTCTGTGTGACGTAGTTCACGTAGAATCACCGTACCTGCATCCACTCACTATGCCGCTATGGGCCTGATGACACAGATTTCATTGCTGAGTGATATTGCATTGTACGTACGTGCCACAAGTTCTTTATCCATTTTTTGCTTTCTGGGATATTTACCTGATACTGTAGACGAGCTTCTTGTGAACACAGCCGTCTCAAATATTGGGGTGGCTGTCTGTTTTTGATTTTAATTTCCGTAAGCTATAGGACTATAAGTGGAAGTGCCATAGGCTGTGTTGCTTTGTTTCTTTCATGTTTCAGGAAACACCATACACTTCTCCAGGGTGGCTGCTGGCAATTTACATCCTGCCAATCAGCATAACAAGGCTCCCTGTTCTCCATATCCTGTCCTACCTTTCTGGATTTTACACTTTTTTCAGATGGCCCTTTTGCCAGGGGGGCAGTGAGACTTCATTGTAGTGCAGATTTCATTTACAGGCTTGCTTGGTTGGCCAAAAAGGGCGTATGCGTTTTTTCCTGAATATATTCAGGAAAAAACGCATACGCCCTTTTTGGCCAAGTGCATCATTGTCGACGTTCTGCCTCTTTTCCTATGCTTTCAGGGCAATTCCAGTCTACCCCCTGCAATCGTTTTCCTGAAATTCTGCCCCGCTTTCAAGTCCCCTTCGCAGGCTTACTTCAATATATATTTGGAGGAAAGCTGTCATTTATAACTCTGCAGGTTTGTGAATTACAGTGCCCCTGAGCTCCTTTCTTCAACTCGCTTTCTTGTGAGCTGGGCACAAAACCGCAGGATTGCTTCAGGCCCTAATCTGTTTCCAGCAGGGCACACTGAGCCTTTGTTTAATTCCTCTTCCTGGTGGGCAATGAGCGTTACATTTGCCCGTGCAGACACCTACAGCTAGTCTCTCATTGGTTCTCCCTATTCCTGTTCATTTTGCACAGAAATTGCAAGCTGTGCCAAAGAGGAGGTTAAAGGCACTGACTCTCCAAGCGGGGAGAGTGTTAGTAAAGCATCTGGAATGGTGAACCCGAGGACCAGGATACGAAAACTGAGATGCATTTTAAATCATTTCCCAATCACATGGTGGACGATACTCTTGGTTTCCCATGCATGTTTTAGCTGGAGGAAGAATCCCTTGAACCTGGAGAGTTGGGACCCATGGAATGGGTACCATGCAGTATGACTTCAAAGGGTCTGCATTTGCTCACCGAAACTCACCAATGCTATCAGCCTGAAGTGTCCAGCCTTATGTCTCAACCAGCTCTGGGTGTAGATGTGTTAAATCCCGGTTGCATCACATGCCCTGAGTGAATTATTTAAGAATTGCTCTCTATTTCACTGTCTTTATGATTTTTTTTTGAAATTTATTTTGATAATGGGATTTATCGGATTTTCACTGCTGCGTTTATGCCGCTGTACACACGCTTGATTCTCTTACGGAGACATATATATCCATGGGTTTTAAGATTCTTCCTAGTCAGGTATATTCCTAGGCGTTGAATATGTGGTGTTGGGTCCATTTCGTTGAGCAAGGAGTAGGTCTTGTCTATTACATATTTGGCTTATGGAAAGTTATCTGTGCTAATTTCAGTCTCTGGTTTTATGAAGCACCCCAACGCACCTTTCCCCATAAGCAAGCACTAGTTGGTTTTCTAAATTTGAGACCCTGTTCTGTTTTGTAATTCAGTTCATGTGTAGTCAAGTTTACATTCCGTGTATTCGTGATATCTTATGATGTTTCTTTTTCTGTGTGACGTAGTTCACGTAGAATCACCGTACCTGCATCCACTCACTATGCCGCTATGGGCCTGATGACACAGATTTCATTGCTGAGTGATATTGCATTGTACGTACGTGCCACAAGTTCTTTATCCATTTTTTGCTTTCTGGGATATTTACCTGATACTGTAGACGAGCTTCTTTTGAACACAGCCGTCTCAAATATTGGGGTGGCTGTCTGTTTTTGATTTTAATTTCCGTAAGCTATAGGACCAAAAGTGGAAGTGCCATAGGCTGTGTTGCTTTGTTTCTTTCGTGTTGCAGGAAACACCATACACTTCTCCAGGCTGGCTGCTGGCAATTTACATCCTGCCAATCAGCATAACAAGGCTCCCTGTTCTCCATATCCTGTCCTACCTTTCTGGATTTTACACTTTTTTCAGATGGCCCTCTTGCCCGGGGGGCAGTGAGACTTCATTGTAGTGCAGATTTCCTTTACAGGCTTTCTTGGTTGGCCAAAAAGGGCGTATGCGTTTTTTCCTGAATATATTCAGGAAAAAACGCATACGCCCTTTTTGGCCAAGTGCATCATTGTCGACGTTCTGCCTCTTTTCCTATGCTTTCAGGGCAATTCCAGTCTACCCCCTGCAATCGTTTTCCTGAAATTCTGCCCCGCTTTCAAGTCCCCTTCGCAGGCTTACTTCAATATATTTTTGGAGGAAAGCTGTCATTTATAACTCTGCAGGTTTGTGAATTACAGTGCCCCTGAGCTCCTTATTTCAACTCGCTTTCTTGTGAGCTGGGCACAAAACCGCAGGATTGCTTCAGGCCCTAATCTGTTTCCAGCAGGGCACACTGAGCCTTTGTTTAATTCCTCTTCCTGGTGGGCAATGAGCGTTACATTTGCCCGTGCAGACACCTACAGCTAGTCTCTCATTGGTTCTCCCTATTCCTGTTCATTTTGCACAGAAATTGCAAGCTGTGCCAAAGAGGAGGTTAAAGGCACTGACTCTCCAAGCAGGGAGAGTGTTAGTAAAGCATCTGGAATGGTGAACCCGAGGACCAGGATACGAAAACTGAGATGCATTTTAAATCATTTCCCAATCACATGGTGGACGATACTCTTGGTTTCCCATGCATGTTTTAGCTGGAGGAAGAATCCCTTGAACCTGGAGAGTTGGGACCCATGGAATGGGTACCATGCAGTATGACTTCAAAGGGTCTGCATTTGCTCACCGAAACTCACCAATGCTATCAGCCTGAAGTGTCCAGCCTTATGTCTCAACCAGCTCTGGGTGTAGATGTGTTAAATCCCGGTTGCATCACATGCCCTGAGTGAATTATTTAAGAATTGCTCTCTATTTCACTGTCTTTATGATTTTTTTTTTTGAAATTTATTTTGATAATGGGATTTATCGGATTTTCACTGCTGCGTTTATGCCGCTGTACACATGCTTGATTCTCTTACGGAGACATATATATCCATGGGTTTTAAGATTCTTCCTAGTCAGGTATATTCCTAGGCGTTGAATATGTGGTGTTGGGTCCATTTCGTTGAGCAAGGAGTAGGTCTTGTCTATTACATATTTGGCTTATGGAAAGTTATCTGTGCTAATTTCAGTCTCTGGTTTTATGAAGCACCCCAACGCACCTTTCCCCATAAGCAAGCACTAGTTGGTTTTCTAAATTTGAGACCCTGTTCTGTTTTGTAATTCAGTTCATGTGTAGTCAAGTTTACATTCCGTGTATTAGTGATATCTTATGATGTTTCTTTTTCTGTGTGACGTAGTTCACGTAGAATCACCGTACCTGCATCCACTCACTATGCCGCTACGGGCCTGATGACACAGATTTCATTGCTGAGTGATATTGCATTGTACGTACGTGCCACAACTTCTTTATCCATATTTTGCTTTCTGGGATATTTACCTGTTACTGTAGACGAGCTTCTTGTGAACACAGCCGTCCCAAATATTGGGGTGGCTGTCTGTTTTTGATTTTAATTTCCGTAAGCTATAGGACCATAAGTGGAAGTGCCATAGACTGTGTTGCTTTGTTTCTTATGTGTTTCAGGAAACACCATACACTTCTCCAGGCTGGCTGCTGGCAATTTACATCCTGCCAATCAGCATAACAAGGCTCCCTGTTCTCCATATCCTGTCCTACCTTTCTGGATTTTACACTTTTTTCAGATGGCCCTCTTGCCCGGGGGGCAGTGAGACTTCATTGTAGTGCAGATTTCCTTTACAGGCTTGCTTGGTTGGCCAAAAAGGGCGTATGCGTTTTTTCCTGAATATATTCAGGAAAAAACGCATACGCCCTTTTTGGCCAAGTGCATCATTGTCGACGTTCTGCCTCTTTTCCTATGCTTTCAGGGCAATTCCAGTCTACCCCCTGCAATCGTTTTCCTGAAATTCTGCCCCGCTTTCAAGTCCCCTTCGCAGGCTTACTTCAATATATTTTTGGAGGATAGCTGTCATTTATAACTCTGCAGGTTTGTGAATTACAGTGCCCCTGAGCTCCTTTCTTCAACTCGCTTTCTTGTGAACTGGGCACAAAACCGCAGGATTGCTTCAGGCCCTAATCTGTTTCGGGCAGGGCATGCTGAGCCTTTGGTAAATTCCTCTTCCTGGTGGGAAATGAGCGTTACATTTGCCCGTGCAGACACCTACAGCTAGTCTCTCATTGGTTCTCCCTATTCCTGTTCATCTTGCACAGAAATTGCAAGCTGTGCCAAACAGGAGGTTAAAGGCACTGACTCTCCAAGCAGGGAGACTGTTAGTAAATCATCTGGAATGGTGAACCTGAGGACCAGGATACGAAAACTGAGATGCATTTTAAATCATTTCCCCATAACACGGTGGACCATACTGTGGGTTTCACATGCATGTTTTAGCTGGAGGAAGAATCCCTTGAACCTGAAGAGTTGGGACCCATGGAATAGGTACCATACAGTATGACTTCAAAGGGTGTGCATTTGCTCACCGAAACTCACCAATGCTATCAGCCTGAAGTGTCCAGCCTTATGTCTCAACCAGCTCTGGGTGTAGATGTGGTCAATCCCGGTTGCATCACATGCCCTGAGTGAATTATTTAAGAATTGCTCTCTATTTCACTGTCTTTGTGTTTTGTTTTCGAAATTTATTTTGATAATGGGATTTATCGGATTTTCACTGCTGCCTTTCGGCCGCTGTACACACCCTTGATTCTCTTATGGAGACATATATATCCATGGGTTTTAAGATTCTTCCTAGTCAGGTATATTCCTAGGCGTTGAATATGTGGTGTTGGGTCCATTTCGTTGAGCAAGGAGTAGGTCTTGTCTATTACATATTGGGCTTATGGAAAGTTATCTGTGCTAATTTCAGTCTCTGGTTTGATGCAGCACCCCAAGGCACCTTTCCCCATAAGCAAGCACTAGTTGGTTTTCTAAATTTGAGACCCTTTTCTATTTTGTAATTCAGTTCGTGTGTAGTCAAGTTTACATTCCGTGTATTCGTGATATCTTATGATGTTTCTTTTTCTGTGTGACGTAGTTCACGTAGAATCACCGTACCTGCATCCACTCACTATGCCGCTATGGGCCTGATGACACAGATTTCATTGCTGAGTGATATTGCATTGTACGTACGTGCCACAAGTTCTTTATCCATTTTTTGCTTTCTGGGATATTTACCTGATACTGTAGACGAGCTTCTTGTGAACACAGCCGTCTCAAATATTGGGGTGGCTGTCTGTTTTTGATTTTAATTTCCGTAAGCTATAGGACTATAAGTGGAAGTGCCATAGGCTGTGTTGCTTTGTTTCTTTCATGTTTCAGGAAACACCATACACTTCTCCAGGGTGGCTGCTGGCAATTTACATCCTGCCAATCAGCATAACAAGGCTCCCTGTTCTCCATATCCTGTCCTACCTTTCTGGATTTTACACTTTTTTCAGATGGCCCTTTTGCCAGGGGGGCAGTGAGACTTCATTGTAGTGCAGATTTCATTTACAGGCTTGCTTGGTTGGCCAAAAAGGGCGTATGCGTTTTTTCCTGAATATATTCAGGAAAAAACGCATACGCCCTTTTTGGCCAAGTGCATCATTGTCGACGTTCTGCCTCTTTTCCTATGCTTTCAGGGCAATTCCAGGCTACCCCCTGCAATCGTTTTCCTGAAATTCTGCCCCGCTTTCAAGTCCCCTTCGCAGGCTTACTTCAATATATATTTGGAGGAAAGCTGTCATTTATAACTCTGCAGGTTTGTGAATTACAGTGCCCCTGAGCTCCTTTCTTCAACTCGCTTTCTTGTGAGCTGGGCACAAAACCGCAGGATTGCTTCAGGCCCTAATCTGTTTCCAGCAGGGCACACTGAGCCTTTGTTTAATTCCTCTTCCTGGTGGGCAATGAGCGTTACATTTGCCCGTGCAGACACCTACAGCTAGTCTCTCATTGGTTCTCCCTATTCCTGTTCATTTTGCACAGAAATTGCAAGCTGTGCCAAAGAGGAGGTTAAAGGCACTGACTCTCCAAGCGGGGAGAGTGTTAGTAAAGCATCTGGAATGGTGAACCCGAGGACCAGGATACGAAAACTGAGATGCATTTTAAATCATTTCCCAATCACATGGTGGACGATACTCTTGGTTTCCCATGCATGTTTTAGCTGGAGGAAGAATCCCTTGAACCTGGAGAGTTGGGACCCATGGAATGGGTACCATGCAGTATGACTTCAAAGGGTCTGCATTTGCTCACCGAAACTCACCAATGCTATCAGCCTGAAGTGTCCAGCCTTATGTCTCAACCAGCTCTGGGTGTAGATGTGTTAAATCCCGGTTGCATCACATGCCCTGAGTGAATTATTTAAGAATTGCTCTCTATTTCACTGTCTTTATGATTTTTTTTTGAAATTTATTTTGATAATGGGATTTATCGGATTTTCACTGCTGCGTTTATGCCGCTGTACACACGCTTGATTCTCTTACGGAGACATATATATCCATGGGTTTTAAGATTCTTCCTAGTCAGGTATATTCCTAGGCGTTGAATATGTGGTGTTGGGTCCATTTCGTTGAGCAAGGAGTAGGTCTTGTCTATTACATATTTGGCTTATGGAAAGTTATCTGTGCTAATTTCAGTCTCTGGTTTTATGAAGCACCCCAACGCACCTTTCCCCATAAGCAAGCACTAGTTGGTTTTCTAAATTTGAGACCCTGTTCTGTTTTGTAATTCAGTTCATGTGTAGTCAAGTTTACATTCCGTGTATTAGTGATATCTTATGATGTTTCTTTTTCTGTGTGACGTAGTTCACGTAGAATCACCGTACCTGCATCCACTCACTATGCCGCTACGGGCCTGATGACACAGATTTCATTGCTGAGTGATATTGCATTGTACGTACGTGCCACAACTTCTTTATCCATATTTTGCTTTCTGGGATATTTACCTGTTACTGTAGACGAGCTTCTTGTGAACACAGCCGTCCCAAATATTGGGGTGGCTGTCTGTTTTTGATTTTAATTTCCGTAAGCTATAGGACCATAAGTGGAAGTGCCATAGACTGTGTTGCTTTGTTTCTTATGTGTTTCAGGAAACACCATACACTTCTCCAGGCTGGCTGCTGGCAATTTACATCCTGCCAATCAGCATAACAAGGCTCCCTGTTCTCCATATCCTGTCCTACCTTTCTGGATTTTACACTTTTTTCAGATGGCCCTCTTGCCCGGGGGGCAGTGAGACTTCATTGTAGTGCAGATTTCCTTTACAGGCTTGCTTGGTTGGCCAAAAAGGGCGTATGCGTTTTTTCCTGAATATATTCAGGAAAAAACGCATACGCCCTTTTTGGCCAAGTGCATCATTGTCGACGTTCTGCCTCTTTTCCTATGCTTTCAGGGCAATTCCAGTCTACCCCCTGCAATCGTTTTCCTGAAATTCTGCCCCGCTTTCAAGTCCCCTTCGCAGGCTTACTTCAATATATTTTTGGAGGATAGCTGTCATTTATAACTCTGCAGGTTTGTGAATTACAGTGCCCCTGAGCTCCTTTCTTCAACTCGCTTTCTTGTGAACTGGGCACAAAACCGCAGGATTGCTTCAGGCCCTAATCTGTTTCGGGCAGGGCATGCTGAGCCTTTGGTAAATTCCTCTTCCTGGTGGGAAATGAGCGTTACATTTGCCCGTGCAGACACCTACAGCTAGTCTCTCATTGGTTCTCCCTATTCCTGTTCATCTTGCACAGAAATTGCAAGCTGTGCCAAACAGGAGGTTAAAGGCACTGACTCTCCAAGCAGGGAGACTGTTAGTAAATCATCTGGAATGGTGAACCCGAGGACCAGGATACGAAAACTGAGATGCATTTTAAATCATTTCCCCATAACACGGTGGACCATACTGTGGGTTTCACATGCATGTTTTAGCTGGAGGAAGAATCCCTTGAACCTGAAGAGTTGGGACCCATGGAATAGGTACCATACAGTATGACTTCAAAGGGTGTGCATTTGCTCACCTAAACTCACCAATGCTATCAGCCTGAAGTGTCCAGCCTTATGTCTCAACCAGCTCTGGGTGTAGATGTGGTCAATCCCGGTTGCATCACATGCCCTGAGTGAATTATTTAAGAATTGCTCTCTATTTCACTGTCTTTGTGTTTTGTTTTCGAAATTTATTTTGATAATGGGATTTATCGGATTTTCACTGCTGCCTTTCGGCCGCTGTACACACCCTTGATTCTCTTACGGAGACATATATATCCATGGGTTTTAAGATTCTTCCTAGTCAGGTATATTCCTAGGCGTTGAATATGTGGTGTTGGGTCCATTTCGTTGAGCAAGGAGTAGGTCTTGTCTATTACATATTGGGCTTATGGAAAGTTATCTGTGCTAATTTCAGTCTCTGGTTTTATGCAGCACCCCAAGGCACCTTTCCCCATAAGCAAGCACTAGTTGGTTTTCTAAATTTGAGACCCTTTTCTATTTTGTAATTCAGTTCATGTGTAGTCAAGTTTACATTCCGTGTATTCGTGATATCTTATGATGTTTCTTTTTCTGTGTGACGTAGTTCACGTAGAATCACCGTACCTGCATCCACTCACTATGCCGCTATGGGCCTGATGACACAGATTTCATTGCTGAGTGATATTGCATTGTACGTACGTGCCACAAGTTCTTTATCCATTTTTTGCTTTCTGGGATATTTACCTGATACTGTAGACGAGCTTCTTGTGAACACAGCCGTCTCAAATATTGGGGTGGCTGTCTGTTTTTGATTTTAATTTCCGTAAGCTATAGGACCATAAGTGGAAGTGCCATAGGCTGTGTTGCTTTGTTTCTTTCGTGTTTCAGGAAACACCATACACTTCTCCAGGGTGGCTGCTGGCAATTTACATCCTGCCAATCAGCATAACAAGGCTCCCTGTTCTCCATATCCTGTCCTACCTTTCTGGATTTTACACTTTTTTCAGATGGCCCTTTTGCCAGGGGGGCAGTGAGACTTCATTGTAGTGCAGATTTCATTGACAGGCTTGCTTGGTTGGCCAAAAAGGGCGTATGCGTTTTTTCCTGAATATATTCAGGAAAAAACGCATACGCCCTTTTTGGCCAAGTGCATCATTGTCGACGTTCTGCCTCTTTTCCTATGCTTTCAGGGCAATTCCAGTCTACCCCCTGCAATCGTTTTCCTGAAATTCTGCCCCGCTTTCAAGTCCCCTTCGCAGGCTTACTTCAATATATTTTTGGAGGAAAGCTGTCATTTATAACTCTGCAGGTTTGTGAATTACAGTGCCCCTGAGCTCCTTTCTTCAACTCGCTTTCTTGTGAGCTGGGCACAAAACCGCAGGATTGCTTCAGGCCCTAATCTGTTTCCAGCAGGGCACACTGAGCCTTTGTTTAATTCCTCTTCCTGGTGGGCAATGAGCGTTACATTTGCCCGTGCAGACACCTACAGCTAGTCTCTCATTGGTTCTCCCTATTCCTGTTCATTTTGCACAGAAATTGCAAGCTGTGCCAAAGAGGAGGTTAAAGGCACTGACTCTCCAAGCGGGGAGAGTGTTAGTAAAGCATCTGGAATGGTGAACCCGAGGACCAGGATACGAAAACTGAGATGCATTTTAAATCATTTCCCAATCACATGGTGGACGATACTCTTGGTTTCCCATGCATGTTTTAGCTGGAGGAAGAATCCCTTGAACCTGGAGAGTTGGGACCCATGGAATGGGTACCATGCAGTATGACTTCAAAGGGTCTGCATTTGCTCACCGAAACTCACCAATGCTATCAGCCTGAAGTGTCCAGCCTTATGTCTCAACCAGCTCTGGGTGTAGATGTGTTAAATCCCGGTTGCATCACATGCCCTGAGTGAATTATTTAAGAATTGCTCTCTATTTCACTGTCTTTATGATTTTTTTTTGAAATTTATTTTGATAATGGGATTTATCGGATTTTCACTGCTGCGTTTATGCCGCTGTACACATGCTTGATTCTCTTACGGAGACATATATATCCATGGGTTTTAAGATTCTTCCTAGTCAGGTATATTCCTAGGCGTTGAATATGTGGTGTTGGGTCCATTTCGTTGAGCAAGGAGTAGGTCTTGTCTATTACATATTTGGCTTATGGAAAGTTATCTGTGCTAATTTCAGTCTCTGGTTTTATGAAGCACCCCAACGCACCTTTCCCCATAAGCAAGCACTAGTTGGTTTTCTAAATTTGAGACCCTGTTCTGTTTTGTAATTCAGTTCATGTGTAGTCAAGTTTACATTCCGTGTATTAGTGATATCTTATGATGTTTCTTTTTCTGTGTGACGTAGTTCACGTAGAATCACCGTACCTGCATCCACTCACTATGCCGCTACGGGCCTGATGACACAGATTTCATTGCTGAGTGATATTGCATTGTACGTACGTGCCACAACTTCTTTATCCATGTTTTGCTTTCTGGGATATTTACCTGTTACTGTAGACCAGCTTCTTGTGAACACAGCCGTCCCAAATATAGGGGTGGCTGTCTGTTTTTGATTTTAATTTCCGTAAGCTATAGGACCATAAGTGGAAGTGCCATAGACTGTGTTGCTTTGTTTCTTATGTGTTTCAGGAAACACCATACACTTCTCCAGGCTGGCTGCTGGCAATTTACATCCTGCCAATCAGCATAACAAGGCTCCCTGTTCTCCATATCCTGTCCTACCTTTCTGGATTTTACACTTTTTTCAGATGGCCCTCTTGCCCGGGGGGCAGTGAGACTTCATTGTAGTGCAGATTTCCTTTACAGGCTTGCTTGGTTGGCCAAAAAGGGCGTATGCGTTTTTTCCTGAATATATTCAGGAAAAAACGCATACGCCCTTTTTGGCCAAGTGCATCATTGTCGACGTTCTGCCTCTTTTCCTATGCTTTCAGGGCAATTCCAGTCTACCCCCTGCAATCGTTTTCCTGAAATTCTGCCCCGCTTTCAAGTCCCCTTCGCAGGCTTACTTCAATATATTTTTGGAGGATAGCTGTCATTTATAACTCTGCAGGTTTGTGAATTACAGTGCCCCTGAGCTCCTTTCTTCAACTCGCTTTCTTGTGAACTGGGCACAAAACCGCAGGATTGCTTCAGGCCCTAATCTGTTTCGGGCAGGGCATGCTGAGCCTTTGGTAAATTCCTCTTCCTGGTGGGAAATGAGCGTTACATTTGCCCGTGCAGACACCTACAGCTAGTCTCTCATTGGTTCTCCCTATTCCTGTTCATCTTGCACAGAAATTGCAAGCTGTGCCAAACAGGAGGTTAAAGGCACTGACTCTCCAAGCAGGGAGACTGTTAGTAAATCATCTGGAATGGTGAACCCGAGGACCAGGATACGAAAACTGAGATGCATTTTAAATCATTTCCCCATAACACGGTGGACCATACTGTGGGTTTCACATGCATGTTTTAGCTGGAGGAAGAATCCCTTGAACCTGAAGAGTTGGGACCCATGGAATAGGTACCATACAGTATGACTTCAAAGGGTGTGCATTTGCTCACCTAAACTCACCAATGCTATCAGCCTGAAGTGTCCAGCCTTATGTCTCAACCAGCTCTGGGTGTAGATGTGGTCAATCCCGGTTGCATCACATGCCCTGAGTGAATTATTTAAGAATTGCTCTCTATTTCACTGTCTTTGTGTTTTGTTTTCGAAATTTATTTTGATAATGGGATTTATCGGATTTTCACTGCTGCCTTTCGGCCGCTGTACACACCCTTGATTCTCTTACGGAGACATATATATCCATGGGTTTTAAGATTCTTCCTAGTCAGGTATATTCCTAGGCGTTGAATATGTGGTGTTGGGTCCATTTCGTTGAGCAAGGAGTAGGTCTTGTCTATTACATATTGGGCTTATGGAAAGTTATCTGTGCTAATTTCAGTCTCTGGTTTTATGCAGCACCCCAAGGCACCTTTCCCCATAAGCAAGCACTAGTTGGTTTTCTAAATTTGAGACCCTTTTCTATTTTGTAATTCAGTTCATGTGTAGTCAAGTTTACATTCCGTGTATTCGTGATATCTTATGATGTTTCTTTTTCTGTGTGACGTAGTTCACGTAGAATCACCGTACCTGCATCCACTCACTATGCCGCTATGGGCCTGATGACACAGATTTCATTGCTGAGTGATATTGCATTGTACGTACGTGCCACAAGTTCTTTATCCATTTTTTGCTTTCTGGGATATTTACCTGATACTGTAGACGAGCTTCTTGTGAACACAGCCGTCTCAAATATTGGGGTGGCTGTCTGTTTTTGATTTTAATTTCCGTAAGCTATAGGACCATAAGTGGAAGTGCCATAGGCTGTGTTGCTTTGTTTCTTTCGTGTTTCAGGAAACACCATACACTTCTCCAGGGTGGCTGCTGGCAATTTACATCCTGCCAATCAGCATAACAAGGCTCCCTGTTCTCCATATCCTGTCCTACCTTTCTGGATTTTACACTTTTTTCAGATGGCCCTTTTGCCAGGGGGGCAGTGAGACTTCATTGTAGTGCAGATTTCATTGACAGGCTTGCTTGGTTGGCCAAAAAGGGCGTATGCGTTTTTTCCTGAATATATTCAGGAAAAAACGCATACGCCCTTTTTGGCCAAGTGCATCATTGTCGACGTTCTGCCTCTTTTCCTATGCTTTCAGTGCAATTCCAGTCTACCCCCTGCAATCGTTTTCCTGAAATTCTGCCCCGCTTTCAAGTCCCCTTCGCAGGCTTACTTCAATATATTTTTGGAGGAAAGCTGTCATTTATAACTCTGCAGGTTTGTGAATTACAGTGCCCCTGAGCTCCTTTCTTCAACTCGCTTTCTTGTGAGCTGGGCACAAAACCGCAGGATTGCTTCAGGCCCTAATCTGTTTCCAGCAGGGCACACTGAGCCTTTGTTTAATTCCTCTTCCTGGTGGGCAATGAGCGTTACATTTGCCCGTGCAGACACCTACAGCTAGTCTCTCATTGGTTCTCCCTATTCCTGTTCATTTTGCACAGAAATTGCAAGCTGTGCCAAAGAGGAGGTTAAAGGCACTGACTCTCCAAGCGGGGAGAGTGTTAGTAAAGCATCTGGAATGGTGAACCCGAGGACCAGGATACGAAAACTGAGATGCATTTTAAATCATTTCCCAATCACATGGTGGACGATACTCTTGGTTTCCCATGCATGTTTTAGCTGGAGGAAGAATCCCTTGAGCCTGGAGAGTTGGGACCCATGGAATGGGTACCATGCAGTATGACTTCAAAGGGTCTGCATTTGCTCACCGAAACTCACCAATGCTATCAGCCTGAAGTGTCCAGCCTTATGTCTCAACCAGCTCTGGGTGTAGATGTGTTAAATCCCTGTTGCATCACATGCCCTGAGTGAATTATTTAAGAAGTGCTCTCTATTTCACTGTCTTTATGATTTTTTTTTGAAATTTATTTTGATAATGGGATTTATCGGATTTTCACTGCTGCGTTTATGCCGCTGTACACACGCTTGATTCTCTTACAGAGACATATATATCCATGGGTTTTAAGATTCTTCCTAGTCAGGTATATTCCTAGGCGTTGAATATGTGGTGTTGGGTCCATTTCGTTGAGCAAGGAGTAGGTCTTGTCTATTACATATTTGGCTTATGGAAAGTTATCTGTGCTAATTTCAGTCTCTGGTTTTATGAAGCACCCCAACGCACCTTTCCCCATAAGCAAGCACTAGTTGGTTTTCTAAATTTGAGACCCTGTTCTGTTTTGTAATTCAGTTCATGTGTAGTCAAGTTTACATTCCGTGTATTAGTGATATCTTATGATGTTTCTTTTTCTGTGTGACGTAGTTCACGTAGAATCACCGTACCTGCATCCACTCACTATGCCGCTACGGGCCTGATGACACAGATTTCATTGCTGAGTGATATTGCATTGTACGTACGTGCCACAACTTCTTTATCCATATTTTGCTTTCTGGGATATTTACCTGTTACTGTAGACGAGCTTCTTGTGAACACAGCCGTCCCAAATATTGGGGTGGCTGTCTGTTTTTGATTTTAATTTCCGTAAGCTATAGGACCATAAGTGGAAGTGCCATAGACTGTGTTGCTTTGTTTCTTATGTGTTTCAGGAAACACCATACACTTCTCCAGGCTGGCTGCTGGCAATTTACATCCTGCCAATCAGCATAACAAGGCTCCCTGTTCTCCATATCCTGTCCTACCTTTCTGGATTTTACACTTTTTTCAGATGGCCCTCTTGCCCGGGGGGCAGTGAGACTTCATTGTAGTGCAGATTTCCTTTACAGGCTTGCTTGGTTGGCCAAAAAGGGCGTATGCGTTTTTTCCTGAATATATTCAGGAAAAAACGCATACGCCCTTTTTGGCCAAGTGCATCATTGTCGACGTTCTGCCTCTTTTCCTATGCTTTCAGGGCAATTCCAGTCTACCCCCTGCAATCGTTTTCCTGAAATTCTGCCCCGCTTTCAAGTCCCCTTCGCAGGCTTACTTCAATATATTTTTGGAGGATAGCTGTCATTTATAACTCTGCAGGTTTGTGAATTACAGTGCCCCTGAGCTCCTTTCTTCAACTCGCTTTCTTGTGAACTGGGCACAAAACCGCAGGATTGCTTCAGGCCCTAATCTGTTTCGGGCAGGGCATGCTGAGCCTTTGGTAAATTCCTCTTCCTGGTGGGAAATGAGCGTTACATTTGCCCGTGCAGACACCTACAGCTAGTCTCTCATTGGTTCTCCCTATTCCTGTTCATCTTGCACAGAAATTGCAAGCTGTGCCAAACAGGAGGTTAAAGGCACTGACTCTCCAAGCAGGGAGACTGTTAGTAAATCATCTGGAATGGTGAACCCGAGGACCAGGATACGAAAACTGAGATGCATTTTAAATCATTTCCCCATAACACGGTGGACCATACTGTGGGTTTCACATGCATGTTTTAGCTGGAGGAAGAATCCCTTGAACCTGAAGAGTTGGGACCCATGGAATAGGTACCATACAGTATGACTTCAAAGGGTGTGCATTTGCTCACCTAAACTCACCAATGCTATCAGCCTGAAGTGTCCAGCCTTATGTCTCAACCAGCTCTGGGTGTAGATGTGGTCAATCCCGGTTGCATCACATGCCCTGAGTGAATTATTTAAGAATTGCTCTCTATTTCACTGTCTTTGTGTTTTGTTTTCGAAATTTATTTTGATAATGGGATTTATCGGATTTTCACTGCTGCCTTTCGGCCGCTGTACACACCCTTGATTCTCTTACGGAGACATATATATCCATGGGTTTTAAGATTCTTCCTAGTCAGGTATATTCCTAGGCGTTGAATATGTGGTGTTGGGTCCATTTCGTTGAGCAAGGAGTAGGTCTTGTCTATTACATATTGGGCTTATGGAAAGTTATCTGTGCTAATTTCAGTCTCTGGTTTTATGCAGCACCCCAAGGCACCTTTCCCCATAAGCAAGCACTAGTTGGTTTTCTAAATTTGAGACCCTTTTCTATTTTGTAATTCAGTTCATGTGTAGTCAAGTTTACATTCCGTGTATTCGTGATATCTTATGATGTTTCTTTTTCTGTGTGACGTAGTTCACGTAGAATCACCGTACCTGCATCCACTCACTATGCCGCTATGGGCCTGATGACACAGATTTCATTGCTGAGTGATATTGCATTGTACGTACGTGCCACAAGTTCTTTATCCATTTTTTGCTTTCTGGGATATTTACCTGATACTGTAGACGAGCTTCTTGTGAACACAGCCGTCTCAAATATTGGGGTGGCTGTCTGTTTTTGATTTTAATTTCCGTAAGCTATAGGACCATAAGTGGAAGTGCCATAGGCTGTGTTGCTTTGTTTCTTTCGTGTTTCAGGAAACACCATACACTTCTCCAGGGTGGCTGCTGGCAATTTACATCCTGCCAATCAGCATAACAAGGCTCCCTGTTCTCCATATCCTGTCCTACCTTTCTGGATTTTACACTTTTTTCAGATGGCCCTTTTGCCAGGGGGGCAGTGAGACTTCATTGTAGTGCAGATTTCATTGACAGGCTTGCTTGGTTGGCCAAAAAGGGCGTATGCGTTTTTTCCTGAATATATTCAGGAAAAAACGCATACGCCCTTTTTGGCCAAGTGCATCATTGTCGACGTTCTGCCTCTTTTCCTATGCTTTCAGGGCAATTCCAGTCTACCCCCTGCAATCGTTTTCCTGAAATTCTGCCCCGCTTTCAAGTCCCCTTCGCAGGCTTACTTCAATATATTTTTGGTGGAAAGCTGTCATTTATAACTCTGCAGGTTT
The DNA here is from genome assembly GCF_963924675.1 of Phocoena phocoena. NCBI lineage: Eukaryota > Metazoa > Chordata > Mammalia > Artiodactyla > Phocoenidae > Phocoena > Phocoena phocoena. The sequence continues at coordinate 17,348 of NW_027077405.1, read as the reverse complement.
GTGAATTACAGTGCCCCTGAGCTCCTTTCTTCAACTCGCTTTCTTGTGAGCTGGGCACAAAACCGCAGGATTGCTTCAGGCCCTAATCTGTTTCCAGCAGGGCACACTGAGCCTTTGTTTAATTCCTCTTCCTGGTGGGCAATGAGCGTTACATTTGCCCGTGCAGACACCTACAGCTAGTCTCTCATTGGTTCTCCATATTCCTGTTCATTTTGCACAGAAATTGCAAGCTGTGCCAAAGAGGAGGTTAAAGGCACTGACTCTCCAAGCGGGGAGAGTGTTAGTAAAGCATCTGGAATGGTGAACCCGAGGACCAGGATACGAAAACTGAGATGCATTTTAAATCATTTCCCAATCACATGGTGGACGATACTCTTGGTTTCCCATGCATGTTTTAGCTGGAGGAAGAATCCCATGAGCCTGGAGAGTTGGGACCCATGGAATGGGTACCATGCAGTATGACTTCAAAGGGTCTGCATTTGCTCACCGAAACTCACCAATGCTATCAGCCTGAAGTGTCCAGCCTTATGTCTCAACCAGCTCTAGGTGTAGATGTGTTAAATCCCTGTTGCATCACATGCCCTGAGTGAATTATTTAAGAAGTGCTCTCTATTTCACTGTCTTTATGATTTTTTTTTGAAATTTATTTTGATAATGGGATTTATCGGATTTTCACTGCTGCGTTTATGCCTCTGTACACACGCTTGATTCTCTTACGGAGACATATATATCCATGGGTTTTAAGATTCTTCCTAGTCAGGTATATTCCTAGGCGTTGAATATGTGGTGTTGGGTCCATTTCGTTGAGCAAGGAGTAGGTCTTGTCTATTACATATTTGGCTTATGGAAAGTTATCTGTGCTAATTTCAGTCTCTGGTTTTATGAAGCACCCCAACGCACCTTTCCCCATAAGCAAGCACTAGTTGGTTTTCTAAATTTGAGACCCTGTTCTGTTTTGTAATTCAGTTCATGTGTAGTCAAGTTTACATTCCGTGTATTAGTGATATCTTATGATGTTTCTTTTTCTGTGTGACATAGTTCACGTAGAATCACCGTACCTGCATCCACTCACTATGCCGCTACGGGCCTGATGACACAGATTTCATTGCTGAGTGATATTGCATTGTACGTACGTGCCACAACTTCTTTATCCATATTTTGCTTTCTGGGATATTTACCTGTTACTGTAGACGAGCTTCTTGTGAACACAGCCGTCCCAAATATTGGGGTGGCTGTCTGTTTTTGATTTTAATTTCCGTAAGCTATAGGACCATAAGTGGAAGTGCCATAGACTGTGTTGCTTTGTTTCTTATGTGTTTCAGGAAACACCATACACTTCTCCAGGCTGGCTGCTGGCAATTTACATCCTGCCAATCAGCATAACAAGGCTCCCTGTTCTCCATATCCTGTCCTACCTTTCTGGATTTTACACTTTTTTCAGATGGCCCTCTTGCCCGGGGGGCAGTGAGACTTCATTGTAGTGCAGATTTCCTTTACAGGCTTGCTTGGTTGGCCAAAAAGGGCGTATGCGTTTTTTCCTGAATATATTCAGGAAAAAACGCATACGCCCTTTTTGGCCAAGTGCATCATTGTCGACGTTCTGCCTCTTTTCCTATGCTTTCAGGGCAATTCCAGTCTACCCCCTGCAATCGTTTTCCTGAAATTCTGCCCCGCTTTCAAGTCCCCTTCGCAGGCTTACTTCAATATATTTTTGGAGGATAGCTGTCATTTATAACTCTGCAGGTTTGTGAATTACAGTGCCCCTGAGCTCCTTTCTTCAACTCGCTTTCTTGTGAACTGGGCACAAAACCGCAGGATTGCTTCAGGCCCCAATCTGTTTCGGGCAGGGCATGCTGAGCCTTTGGTAAATTCCTCTTCCTGGTGGGAAATGAGCGTTACATTTGCCCGTGCAGACACCTACAGCTAGTCTCTCATTGGTTCTCCCTATTCCTGTTCATCTTGCACAGAAATTGCAAGCTGTGCCAAACAGGAGGTTAAAGGCACTGACTCTCCAAGCAGGGAGACTGTTAGTAAATCATCTGGAATGGTGAACCCGAGGACCAGGATACGAAAACTGAGATGCATTTTAAATCATTTCCCCATAACACGGTGGACCATACTGTGGGTTTCACATGCATGTTTTAGCTGGAGGAAGAATCCCTTGAACCTGAAGAGTTGGGACCCATGGAATAGGTACCATACAGTATGACTTCAAAGGGTGTGCATTTGCTCACCTAAACTCACCAATGCTATCAGCCTGAAGTGTCCAGCCTTATGTCTCAACCAGCTCTGGGTGTAGATGTGGTCAATCCCGGTTGCATCACATGCCCTGAGTGAATTATTTAAGAATTGCTCTCTATTTCACTGTCTTTGTGTTTTGTTTTCGAAATTTATTTTGATAATGGGATTTATCGGATTTTCACTGCTGCCTTTCGGCCGCTGTACACACCCTTGATTCTCTTACGGAGACATATATATCCATGGGTTTTAAGATTCTTCCTAGTCAGGTATATTCCTAGGCGTTGAATATGTGGTGTGGGGTCCATTTCGTTGAGCAAGGAGTAGGTCTTGTCTATTACATATTGGGCTTATGGAAAGTTATCTGTGCTAATTTCAGTCTCTGGTTTTATGCAGCACCCCAAGGCACCTTTCCCCATAAGCAAGCACTAGTTGGTTTTCTAAATTTGAGACCCTTTTCTATTTTGTAATTCAGTTCATGTGTAGTCAAGTTTACATTCCGTGTATTCGTGATATCTTATGATGTTTCTTTTTCTGTGTGACGTAGTTCACGTAGAATCACCGTACCTGCATCCACTCACTATGCCGCTATGGGCCTGATGACACAGATTTCATTGCTGAGTGATATTGCATTGTACGTACGTGCCACAAGTTCTTTATCCATTTTTTGCTTTCTGGGATATTTACCTGATACTGTAGACGAGCTTCTTGTGAACACAGCCGTCTCAAATATTGGGGTGGCTGTCTGTTTTTGATTTTAATTTCCGTAAGCTATAGGACCATAAGTGGAAGTGCCATAGGCTGTGTTGCTTTGTTTCTTTCGTGTTTCAGGAAACACCATACACTTCTCCAGGGTGGCTGCTGGCAATTTACATCCTGCCAATCAGCATAACAAGGCTCCCTGTTCTCCATATCCTGTCCTACCTTTCTGGATTTTACACTTTTTTCAGATGGCCCTTTTGCCAGGGGGGCAGTGAGACTTCATTGTAGTGCAGATTTCATTTACAGGCTTGCTTGGTTGGCCAAAAAGGGCGTATGCGTTTTTTCCTGAATATATTCAGGAAAAAACGCATACGCCCTTTTTGGCCAAGTGCATCATTGTCGACGTTCTGCCTCTTTTCCTATGCTTTCAGGGCAATTCCAGTCTACCCCCTGCAATCGTTTTCCTGAAATTCTGCCCCGCTTTCAACTCCCCTTCGCAGGCTTACTTCAATATATTTTTGGAGGATAGCTGTCATTTATAACTCTGCAGTTTTGTGAATTACAGTGCCCCTGAGCTCCTTTCTTCAACTCGCTTTCTTGTGAGCTGGGAACAAAACCGCAGGATTGCTTCAGGCACTAATCTGTTTCCGGCAGGGCACGCTGAGCCTTTGTTTAATTCCTCTTCCTGGTGGGCAATGAGCGTTACATTTGCCCGTGCAGACACCTACAGCTAGTCTCTCATTGGTTCTCCCTATTCCTGTTCATTTTGCACAGAAATTGCAAGCTGTGCCAAAGAGGAGGTTAAAGGCACTGACTCTCCAAGCGGGGAGAGTGTTAGTAAAGCATCTGGAATGGTGAACCCGAGGACCAGGATACAAAAACTGAGACGCATTTTAAATCATTTCCCAATCACATGGTGGACGATACTCTTGGTTTCCCATGCATGTTTTAGCTGGAGGAAGAATCCCTTGAACCTGGAGAGTTGGGACCCATGGAATGGGTACCATGCAGTATGACTTCAAAGGGTCTGCATTTGCTCACCGAAACTCACCAATGCTATCAGCCTGAAGTGTCCAGCCTTATGTCTCAACCAGCTCTGGGTGTAGATGTGGTCAATCCCGGTTGCATCACATGCCCTGAGTGAATTATTTAAGAATTGCTCTCTATTTCACTGTCTTTATGATTTTTTCTTGAAATTTATTTTGATAATGGGATTTATCGGATTTTCACTGCTGCGTTTATGCCGCTGTACACACGCTTGATTCTCTTACGGAGACATATATATCCATGGGTTTTAAGATTCTTCCTAGTCAGGTATATTCCTAGGCGTTGAATATGTGGTGTTGGGTCCATTTCGTTGAGCAAGGAGTAGGTCTTGTCTATTACATATTTGGCTTATGGAAAGTTATCTGTGCTAATTTCAGTCTCTGGTTTTATGAAGCACCCCAACGCACCTTTCCCCATAAGCAAGCACTAGTTGGTTTTCTAAATTTGAGACCCTGTTCTGTTTTGTAATTCAGTTCATGTGTAGTCAAGTTTACATTCCGTGTATTAGTGATATCTTATGATGTTTCTTTTTCTGTGTGACGTAGTTCACGTAGAATCACCGTACCTGCATCCACTCACTATGCCGCTACGGGCCTGATGACACAGATTTCATTGCTGAGTGATATTGCATTGTACGTACGTGCCACAACTTCTTTATCCATATTTTGCTTTCTGGGATATTTACCTGTTACTGTAGACGAGCTTCTTGTGAACACAGCCGTCCCAAATATTGGGGTGGCTGTCTGTTTTTGATTTTAATTTCCGTAAGCTATAGGACCATAAGTGGAAGTGCCATAGACTGTGTTGCTTTGTTTCTTATGTGTTTCAGGAAACACCATACACTTCTCCAGTCTGGCTGCTGGCAATTTACATCCTGCCAATCAGCATAACAAGGCTCCCTGTTCTCCATATCCTGTCCTACCTTTCTGGATTTTACACTTTTTTCAGATGGCCCTCTTGCCCGGGGGGCAGTGAGACTTCATTGTAGTGCAGATTTCCTTTACAGGCTTGTTTGGTTGGCCAAAAAGGGCGTATGCGTTTTTTCCTGAATATATTCAGGAAAAAACGCATACGCCCTTTTTGGCCAAGTGCATCATTGTCGACGTTCTGCCTCTTTTCCTATGCTTTCAGGGCAATTCCAGTCTACCCCCTGCAATCGTTTTCCTGAAATTCTGCCCCACTTTCAAGTCCCCTTCGCAGGCTTACTTCAATATATTTTTGGAGGATAGCTGTCATTTATAACTCTGCAGGTTTGTGAATTACAGTGCCCCTGAGCTCCTTTCTTCAACTCGCTTTCTTGTGAACTGGGCACAAAACCGCAGGATTGCTTCAGGCCCCAATCTGTTTCGGGCAGGGCATGCTGAGCCTTTGGTAAATTCCTCTTCCTGGTGGGAAATGAGCGTTACATTTGCCCGTGCAGACACCTACAGCTAGTCTCTCATTGGTTCTCCCTATTCCTGTTCATCTTGCACAGAAATTGCAAGCTGTGCCAAACAGGAGGTTAAAGGCACTGACTCTCCAAGCAGGGAGACTGTTAGTAAATCATCTGGAATGGTGAACCCGAGGACCAGGATACGAAAACTGAGATGCATTTTAAATCATTTCCCCATAACACGGTGGACCATACTGTGGGTTTCACATGCATGTTTTAGCTGGAGGAAGAATCCCTTGAACCTGAAGAGTTGGGACCCATGGAATAGGTACCATACAGTATGACTTCAAAGGGTGTGCATTTGCTCACCTAAACTCACCAATGCTATCAGCCTGAAGTGTCCAGCCTTATGTCTCAACCAGCTCTGGGTGTAGATGTGGTCAATCCCGGTTGCATCACATGCCCTGAGTGAATTATTTAAGAATTGCTCTCTATTTCACTGTCTTTGTGTTTTGTTTTCGAAATTTATTTTGATAATGGGATTTATCGGATTTTCACTGCTGCCTTTCGGCCGCTGTACACACCCTTGATTCTCTTACGGAGACATATATATCCATGGGTTTTAAGATTCTTCCTAGTCAGGTATATTCCTAGGCGTTGAATATGTGGTGTTGGGTCCATTTCGTTGAGCAAGGAGTAGGTCTTGTCTATTACATATTGGGCTTATGGAAAGTTATCTGTGCTAATTTCAGTCTCTGGTTTTATGCAGCACCCCAAGGCACCTTTCCCCATAAGCAAGCACTAGTTGGTTTTCTAAATTTGAGACCCTTTTCTATTTTGTAATTCAGTTCATGTGTAGTCAAGTTTACATTCCGTGTATTCGTGATATCTTATGATGTTTCTTTTTCTGTGTGACGTAGTTCACGTAGAATCACCGTACCTGCATCCACTCACTATGCCGCTATGGGCCTGATGACACAGATTTCATTGCTGAGTGATATTGCATTGTACGTACGTGCCACAAGTTCTTTATCCATTTCTTGCTTTCTGGGATATTTACCTGATACTGTAGACGAGCTTCTTGTGAACACAGCCGTCTCAAATATTGGGGTGGCTGTCTGTTTTTGATTTTAATTTCCGTAAGCTATAGGACCATAAGTGGAAGTGCCATAGGCTGTGTTGCTTTGTTTCTTTCGTGTTTCAGGAAACACCATACACTTCTCCAGGGTGGCTGCTGGCAATTTACATCCTGCCAATCAGCATAACAAGGCTCCCTGTTCTCCATATCCTGTCCTACCTTTCTGGATTTTACACTTTTTTCAGATGGCCCTTTTGCCAGGGGGGCAGTGAGACTTCATTGTAGTGCAGATTTCATTTACAGGCTTGCTTGGTTGGCCAAAAAGGGCGTATGCGTTTTTTCCTGAATATATTCAGGAAAAAACGCATACGCCCTTTTTGGCCAAGTGCATCATTGTCGACGTTCTGCCTCTTTTCCTATGCTTTCAGGGCAATTCCAGTCTACCCCCTGCAATCGTTTTCCTGAAATTCTGCCCCGCTTTCAAGTCCCCTTCGCAGGCTTACTTCAATATATTTTTGGAGGAAAGCTGTCATTTATAACTCTGCAGGTTTGTGAATTACAGTGCCCCTGAGCTCCTTTCTTCAACTCGCTTTCTTGTGAGCTGGGCACAAAACCGCAGGATTGCTTCAGGCCCTAATCTGTTTCCAGCAGGGCACACTGAGCCTTTGTTTAATTCCTCTTCCTGGTGGGCAATGAGCGTTACATTTGCCCGTGCAGACACCTACAGCTAGTCTCTCATTGGTTCTCCCTATTCCTGTTCATTTTGCACAGAAATTGCAAGCTGTGCCAAAGAGGAGGTTAAAGGCACTGACTCTCCAAGCGGGGAGAGTGTTAGTAAAGCATCTGGAATGGTGAACCCGAGGACCAGGATACGAAAACTGAGATGCATTTTAAATCATTTCCCAATCACATGGTGGACGATACTCTTGGTTTCCCATGCATGTTTTAGCTGGAGGAAGAATCCCTTGAACCTGGAGAGTTGGGACCCATGGAATGGGTACCATGCAGTATGACTTCAAAGGGTCTGCATTTGCTCACCGAAACTCACCAATGCTATCAGCCTGAAGTGTCCAGCCTTATGTCTCAACCAGCTCTGGGTGTAGATGTGTTAAATCCCGGTTGCATCACATGCCCTGAGTGAATTATTTAAGAATTGCTCTCTATTTCACTGTCTTTATGATTTTTTTTTGAAATTTATTTTGATAATGGGATTTATCGGATTTTCACTGCTGCGTTTATGCCGCTGTACACACGCTTGATTCTCTTACGGAGACATATATATCCATGGGTTTTAAGATTCTTCCTAGTCAGGTATATTCCTAGGCGTTGAATATGTGGTGTTGGGTCCATTTCGTTGAGCAAGGAGTAGGTCTTGTCTATTACATATTTGGCTTATGGAAAGTTATCTGTGCTAATTTCAGTCTCTGGTTTTATGAAGCACCCCAACGCACCTTTCCCCATAAGCAAGCACTAGTTGGTTTTCTAAATTTGAGACCCTGTTCTGTTTTGTAATTCAGTTCATGTGTAGTCAAGTTTACATTCCGTGTATTAGTGATATCTTATGATGTTTCTTTTTCTGTGTGACGTAGTTCACGTAGAATCACCGTACCTGCATCCACTCACTATGCCGCTACGGGCCTGATGACACAGATTTCATTGCTGAGTGATATTGCATTGTACGTACGTGCCACAACTTCTTTATCCATATTTTGCTTTCTGGGATATTTACCTGTTACTGTAGACGAGCTTCTTGTGAACACAGCCGTCCCAAATATTGGGGTGGCTGTCTGTTTTTGATTTTAATTTCCGTAAGCTATAGGACCATAAGTGGAAGTGCCATAGACTGTGTTGCTTTGTTTCTTATGTGTTTCAGGAAACACCATACACTTCTCCAGGCTGGCTGCTGGCAATTTACATCCTGCCAATCAGCATAACAAGGCTCCCTGTTCTCCATATCCTGTCCTACCTTTCTGGATTTTACACTTTTTTCAGATGGCCCTCTTGCCCGGGGGGCAGTGAGACTTCATTGTAGTGCAGATTTCCTTTACAGGCTTGCTTGGTTGGCCAAAAAGGGCGTATGCGTTTTTCCCTGAATATATTCAGGAAAAAACGCATACGCCCTTTTTGGCCAAGTGCATCATTGTCGACGTTCTGCCTCTTTTCCTATGCTTTCAGGGCAATTCCAGTCTACCCCCTGCAATCGTTTTCCTGAAATTCTGCCCCGCTTTCAAGTCCTCTTCGCAGGCTTACTTCAATATATTTTTGGAGGATAGCTGTCATTTATAACTCTGCAGGTTTGTGAATTACAGTGCCCCTGAGCTCCTTTCTTCAACTCGCTTTCTTGTGAACTGGGCACAAAACCGCAGGATTGCTTCAGGCCCTAATCTGTTTCGGGCAGGGCATGCTGAGCCTTTGGTAAATTCCTCTTCCTGGTGGGAAATGAGCGTTACATTTGCCCGTGCAGACACCTACAGCTAGTCTCTCATTGGTTCTCCCTATTCCTGTTCATCTTGCACAGAAATTGCAAGCTGTGCCAAACAGGAGGTTAAAGGCACTGACTCTCCAAGCAGGGAGACTGTTAGTAAATCATCTGGAATGGTGATCCCGAGGACCAGGATACGAAAACTGAGATGCATTTTAAATCATTTCCCCATAACACGGTGGACCATACTGTGGGTTTCACATGCATGTTTTAGCTGGAGGAAGAATCCCTTGAACCTGAAGAGTTGGGACCCATGGAATAGGTACCATACAGTATGACTCAAAGGGTGTGCATTTGCTCACCTAAACTCACCAATGCTATCAGCCTGAAGTGTCCAGCCTTATGTCTCAACCAGCTCTGGGTGTAGATGTGGTCAATCCCGGTTGCATCACATGCCCTGAGTGAATTATTTAAGAATTGCTCTCTATTTCACTGTCTTTGTGTTTTGTTTTCGAAATTTATTTTGATAATGGGATTTATCGGATTTTCACTGCTGCCTTTCGGCCGCTGTACACACCCTTGATTCTCTTACGGAGACATATATATCCATGGGTTTTAAGATTCTTCCTAGTCAGGTATATTCCTAGGCGTTGAATATGTGGTGTTGGGTCCATTTCGTTGAGCAAGGAGTAGGTCTTGTCTATTACATATTGGGCTTATGGAAAGTTATCTGTGCTAATTTCAGTCTCTGGTTTTATGAAGCACCCCAACGCACCTTTCCCCATAAGCAAGCACTAGTTGGTTTTCTAAATTTGAGACCCTGTTCTGTTTTGTAATTCAGTTCATGTGTAGTCAAGTTTACATTCCGTGTATTAGTGATATCTTATGATGTTTCTTTTTCTGTGTGACGTAGTTCACGTAGAATCACCGTACCTGCATCCACTCACTATGCCGCTACGGGCCTGATGACACAGATTTCATTGCTGAGTGATATTGCATTGTACGTACGTGCCACAACTTCTTTATCCATATTTTGCTTTCTGGGATATTTACCTGTTACTGTAGACGAGCTTCTTGTGAACACAGCCGTCCCAAATATTGGGGTGGCTGTCTGTTTTTGATTTTAATTTCCGTAAGCTATAGGACCATAAGTGGAAGTGCCATAGACTGTGTTGCTTTGTTTCTTATGTGTTTCAGGAAACACCATACACTTCTCCAGGCTGGCTGCTGGCAATTTACATCCTGCCAATCAGCATAACAAGGCTCCCTGTTCTCCATATCCTGTCCTACCTTTCTGGATTTTACACTTTTTTCAGATGGCCCTCTTGCCCGGGGGGCAGTGAGACTTCATTGTAGTGCAGATTTCCTTTACAGGCTTGCTTGGTTGGCCAAAAAGGGCGTATGCGTTTTTTCCTGAATATATTCAGGAAAAAACGCATACGCCCTTTTTGGCCAAGTGCATCATTGTCGACGTTCTGCCTCTTTTCCTATGCTTTCAGGGCAATTCCAGTCTACCCCCTGCAATCGTTTTCCTGAAATTCTGCCCCGCTTTCAAGTCCCCTTCGCAGGCTTACTTCAATATATTTTTGGAGGATAGCTGTCATTTATAACTCTGCAGGTTTGTGAATTACAGTGCCCCTGAGCTCCTTTCTTCAACTCGCTTTCTTGTGAACTGGGCACAAAACCGCAGGATTGCTTCAGGCCCTAATCTGTTTCGGGCAGGGCATGCTGAGCCTTTGGTAAATTCCTCTTCCTGGTGGGAAATGAGCGTTACATTTGCCCGTGCAGACACCTACAGCTAGTCTCTCATTGGTTCTCCCTATTCCTGTTCATCTTGCACAGAAATTGCAAGCTGTGCCAAACAGGAGGTTAAAGGCACTGACTCTCCAAGCAGGGAGACTGTTAGTAAATCATCTGGAATGGTGAACCCGAGGACCAGGATACGAAAACTGAGATGCATTTTAAATCATTTCCCCATAACACGGTGGACCATACTGTGGGTTTCACATGCATGTTTTAGCTGGAGGAAGAATCCCTTGAACCTGAAGAGTTGGGACCCATGGAATAGGTACCATACAGTATGACTTCAAAGGGTGTGCATTTGCTCACCTAAACTCACCAATGCTATCAGCCTGAAGTGTCCAGCCTTATGTCTCAACCAGCTCTGGGTGTAGATGTGGTCAATCCCGGTTGCATCACATGCCCTGAGTGAATTATTTAAGAATTGCTCTCTATTTCACTGTCTTTGTGTTTTGTTTTCGAAATTTATTTTGATAATGGGATTTATCGGATTTTCACTGCTGCCTTTCGGCCGCTGTACACACCCTTGATTCTCTTACGGAGACATATATATCCATGGGTTTTAAGATTCTTCCTAGTCAGGTATATTCCTAGGCGTTGAATATGTGGTGTTGGGTCCATTTCGTTGAGCAAGGAGTAGGTCTTGTCTATTACATATTGGGCTTATGGAAAGTTATCTGTGCTAATTTCAGTCTCTGGTTTTATGCAGCACCCCAAGGCACCTTTCCCCATAAGCAAGCACTAGTTGGTTTTCTAAATTTGAGACCCTTTTCTATTTTGTAATTCAGTTCATGTGTAGTCAAGTTTACATTCCGTGTATTCGTGATATCTTATGATGTTTCTTTTTCTGTGTGACGTAGTTCACGTAGAATCACCGTACCTGCATCCACTCACTATGCCGCTATGGGCCTGATGACACAGATTTCATTGCTGAGTGATATTGCATTGTACGTACGTGCCACAAGTTCTTTATCCATTTCTTGCTTTCTGGGATATTTACCTGATACTGTAGACGAGCTTCTTGTGAACACAGCCGTCTCAAATATTGGGGTGGCTGTCTGTTTTTGATTTTAATTTCCGTAAGCTATAGGACCATAAGTGGAAGTGCCATAGGCTGTGTTGCTTTGTTTCTTTCGTGTTTCAGGAAACACCATACACTTCTCCAGGGTGGCTGCTGGCAATTTACATCCTGCCAATCAGCATAACAAGGCTCCCTGTTCTCCATATCCTGTCCTACCTTTCTGGATTTTACACTTTTTTCAGATGGCCCTTTTGCCAGGGGGGCAGTGAGACTTCATTGTAGTGCAGATTTCATTTACAGGCTTGCTTGGTTGGCCAAAAAGGGCGTATGCGTTTTTTCCTGAATATATTCAGGAAAAAACGCATACGCACTTTTTGGCCAAGTGCATCATTGTCGACGTTCTGCCTCTTTTCCTATGCTTTCAGGGCAATTCCAGTCTACCCCCTGCAATCGTTTTCCTGAAATTCTGCCCCGCTTTCAAGTCCCCTTCGCAGGCTTACTTCAATATATTTTTGGAGGAAAGCTGTCATTTATAACTCTGCAGGTTTGTGAATTACAGTGCCCCTGAGCTCCTTTCTTCAACTCGCTTTCTTGTGAGCTGGGCACAAAACCGCAGGATTGCTTCAGGCCCTAATCTGTTTCCAGCAGGGCACACTGAGCCTTTGTTTAATTCCTCTTCCTGGTGGGCAATGAGCGTTACATTTGCCCGTGCAGACACCTACAGCTAGTCTCTCATTGGTTCTCCCTATTCCTGTTCATTTTGCACAGAAATTGCAAGCTGTGCCAAAGAGGAGGTTAAAGGCACTGACTCTCCAAGCGGGGAGAGTGTTAGTAAAGCATCTGGAATGGTGAACCCGAGGACCAGGATACGAAAACTGAGATGCATTTTAAATCATTTCCCAATCCCATGGTGGACGATACTCTTGGTTTCCCATGCATGTTTTAGCTGGAGGAAGAATCCCTTGAACCTGGAGAGTTGGGACCCATGGAATGGGTACCATGCAGTATGACTTCAAAGGGTCTGCATTTGCTCACCGAAACTCACCAATGCTATCAGCCTGAAGTGTCCAGCCTTATGTCTCAACCAGCTCTGGGTGTAGATGTGTTAAATCCCGGTTGCATCACATGCCCTGAGTGAATTATTTAAGAATTGCTCTCTATTTCACTGTCTTTATGATTTTTTTTTGAAATTTATTTTGATAATGGGATTTATCGGATTTTCACTGCTGCGTTTATGCCGCTGTACACACGCTTGATTCTCTTACGGAGACATATATATCCATGGGTTTTAAGATTCTTCCTAGTCAGGTATATTCCTAGGCGTTGAATATGTGGTGTTGGGTCCATTTCGTTGAGCAAGGAGTAGGTCTTGTCTATTACATATTTGGCTTATGGAAAGTTATCTGTGCTAATTTCAGTCTCTGGTTTTATGAAGCACCCCAACGCACCTTTCCCCATAAGCAAGCACTAGTTGGTTTTCTAAATTTGAGACCCTGTTCTGTTTTGTAATTCAGTTCATGTGTAGTCAAGTTTACATTCCGTGTATTAGTGATATCTTATGATGTTTCTTTTTCTGTGTGACGTAGTTCACGTAGAATCACCGTACCTGCATCCACTCACTATGCCGCTACGGGCCTGATGACACAGATTTCATTGCTGAGTGATATTGCATTGTACGTACGTGCCACAACTTCTTTATCCATATTTTGCTTTCTGGGATATTTACCTGTTACTGTAGACGAGCTTCTTGTGAACACAGCCGTCCCAAATATTGGGGTGGCTGTCTGTTTTTGATTTTAATTTCCGTAAGCTATAGGACCATAAGTGGAAGTGCCATAGACTGTGTTGCTTTGTTTCTTATGTGTTTCAGGAAACACCATACACTTCTCCAGGCTGGCTGCTGGCAATTTACATCCTGCCAATCAGCATAACAAGGCTCCCTGTTCTCCATATCCTGTCCTACCTTTCTGGATTTTACACTTTTTTCAGATGGCCCTCTTGCCCGGGGGGCAGTGAGACTTCATTGTAGTGCAGATTTCCTTTACAGGCTTGCTTGGTTGGCCAAAAAGGGCGTATGCGTTTTTCCCTGAATATATTCAGGAAAAAACGCATACGCCCTTTTTGGCCAAGTGCATCATTGTCGACATTCTGCCTCTTTTCCTATGCTTTCAGGGCAATTCCAGTCTACCCCCTGCAATCGTTTTCCTGAAATTCTGCCCCGCTTTCAAGTCCCCTTCGCAGGCTTACTTCAATATATTTTTGGAGGATAGCTGTCATTTATAACTCTGCAGGTTTGTGAATTACAGTGCCCCTGAGCTCCTTTCTTCAACTCGCTTTCTTGTGAACTGGGCACAAAACCGCAGGATTGCTTCAGGCCCTAATCTGTTTCGGGCAGGGCATGCTGAGCCTTTGGTAAATTCCTCTTCCTGGTGGGAAATGAGCGTTACATTTGCCCGTGCAGACACCTACAGCTAGTCTCTCATTGGTTCTCCCTATTCCTGTTCATCTTGCACAGAAATTGCAAGCTGTGCCAAACAGGAGGTTAAAGGCACTGACTCTCCAAGCAGGGAGACTGTTAGTAAATCATCTGGAATGGTGATCCCGAGGACCAGGATACGAAAACTGAGATGCATTTTAAATCATTTCCCCATAACACGGTGGACCATACTGTGGGTTTCACATGCATGTTTTAGCTGGAGGAAGAATCCCTTGAACCTGAAGAGTTGGGACCCATGGAATAGGTACCATACAGTATGACTTCAAAGGGTGTGCATTTGCTCACCTAAACTCACCAATGCTATCAGCCTGAAGTGTCCAGCCTTATGTCTCAACCAGCTCTGGGTGTAGATGTGGTCAATCCCGGTTGCATCACATGCCCTGAGTGAATTATTTAAGAATTGCTCTCTATTTCACTGTCTTTGTGTTTTGTTTTCGAAATTTATTTTGATAATGGGATTTATCGGATTTTCACTGCTGCCTTTCGGCCGCTGTACACACCCTTGATTCTCTTACGGAGAAATATATATCCATGGGTTTTAAGATTCTTCCTAGTCAGGTATATTCCTAGGCGTTGAATATGTGGTGTTGGGTCCATTTCGTTGAGCAAGGAGTAGGTCTTGTCTATTACATATTGGGCTTATGGAAAGTTATCTGTGCTAATTTCAGTCTCTGGTTTTATGCAGCACCCCAAGGCACCTTTCCCCATAAGCAAGCACTAGTTGGTTTTCTAAATTTGAGGCCCTGTTCTGTTTTGTAATTCAGTTCATGTGTAGTCAAGTTTACATTCCGTGTATTCGTGATATCTTATGATGTTTCTTTTTCTGTGTGACGTAGTTCACGTAGAATCACCGTACCTGCATCCACTCACTATGCCGCTATGGGCCTGATGACACAGATTTCATTGCTGAGTGATATTGCATTGTACGTACGTGCCACAAGTTCTTTATCCATTTTTTGCTTTCTGGGATATTTACCTGATACTGTAGACGAGCTTCTTGTGAACACAGCCGTCTCAAATATTGGGGTGGCTGTCTGTTTTTGATTTTAATTTCCGTAAGCTATAGGACCATAAGTGGAAGTGCCATAGGCTGTGTTGCTTTGTTTCTTTCGTGTTTCAGGAAACACCATACACTTCTCCAGGGTGGCTGCTGGCAATTTACATCCTGCCAATCAGCATAACAAGGCTCCCTGTTCTCCATATCCTGTCCTACCTTTCTGGATTTTACACTTTTTTCAGATGGCCCTTTTGCCAGGGGGGCAGTGAGACTTCATTGTAGTGCAGATTTCATTTACAGGCTTGCTTGGTTGGCCAAAAAGGGCGTATGCGTTTTTTCCTGAATATATTCAGGAAAAAACGCATACGCCCTTTTTGGCCAAGTGCATCATTGTCGACGTTCTGCCTCTTTTCCTATGCTTTCAGGGCAATTCCAGGCTACCCCCTGCAATCGTTTTCCTGAAATTCTGCCCCGCTTTCAAGTCCCCTTCGCAGGCTTACTTCAATATATTTTTGGAGGAAAGCTGTCATTTATAACTCTGCAGTTTTGTGAATTACAGTGCCCCTGAGCTCCTTTCTTCAACTCGCTTTCTTGTGAGCTGGGCACAAAACCGCAGGATTGCTTCAGGCCCTAATCTGTTTCCAGCAGGGCACACTGAGCCTTTGTTTAATTCCTCTTCCTGGTGGGCAATGAGCGTTACATTTGCCCGTGCAGACACCTACAGCTAGTCTCTCATTGGTTCTCCCTATTCCTGTTCATTTTGCACAGAAATTGCAAGCTGTGCCAAAGAGGAGGTTAAAGGCACTGACTCTCCAAGCGGGGAGAGTGTTAGTAAAGCATCTGGAATGGTGAACCCGAGGACCAGGATACGAAAACTGAGATGCATTTTAAATCATTTCCCAATCACATGGTGGACGATACTCTTGGTTTCCCATGCATGTTTTAGCTGGAGGAAGAATCCCTTGAACCTGGAGAGTTGGGACCCATGGACTGGGTACCATGCAGTATGACTTCAAAGGGTCTGCATTTGCTCACCGAAACTCACCAATGCTATCAGCCTGAAGTGTCCAGCCTTATGTCTCAACCAGCTCTGGGTGTAGATGTGTTAAATCCCGGTTGCATCACATGCCCTGAGTGAATTATTTAAGAATTGCTCTCTATTTCACTGTCTTTATGATTTTTTTTTGAAATTTATTTTGATAATGGGATTTATCGGATTTTCACTGCTGCGTTTATGCCGCTGTACACACGCTTGATTCTCTTACGGAGACATATATATCCATGGGTTTTAAGATTCTTCCTAGTCAGGTATATTCCTAGGCGTTGAATATGTGGTGTTGGGTCCATTTCGTTGAGCAAGGAGTAGGTCTTGTCTATTACATATTTGGCTTATGGAAAGTTATCTGTGCTAATTTCAGTCTCTGGTTTTATGAAGCACCCCAACGCACCTTTCCCCATAAGCAAGCACTAGTTGGTTTTCTAAATTTGAGACCCTGTTCTGTTTTGTAATTCAGTTCATGTGTAGTCAAGTTTACATTCCGTGTATTAGTGATATCTTATGATGTTTCTTTTTCTGTGTGACGTAGTTCACGTAGAATCACCGTACCTGCATCCACTCACTATGCCGCTACGGGCCTGATGACACAGATTTCATTGCTGAGTGATATTGCATTGTACGTACGTGCCACAACTTCTTTATCCATATTTTGCTTTCTGGGATATTTACCTGTTACTGTAGACGAGCTTCTTGTGAACACAGCCGTCCCAAATATTGGGGTGGCTGTCTGTTTTTGATTTTAATTTCCGTAAGCTATAGGACCATAAGTGGAAGTGCCATAGACTGTGTTGCTTTGTTTCTTATGTGTTTCAGGAAACACCATACACTTCTCCAGGCTGGCTGCTGGCAATTTACATCCTGCCAATCAGCATAACAAGGCTCCCTGTTCTCCATATCCTGTCCTACCTTTCTGGATTTTACACTTTTTTCAGATGGCCCTCTTGCCCGGGGGGCAGTGAGACTTCATTGTAGTGCAGATTTCCTTTACAGGCTTGCTTGGTTGGCCAAAAAGGGCGTATGCGTTTTTTCCTGAATATATTCAGGAAAAAACGCATACGCCCTTTTTGGCCAAGTGCATCATTGTCGACGTTCTGCCTCTTTTCCTATGCTTTCAGGG